>NW_027189306.1:92142-310756 GCF_040958095.1 Procambarus clarkii | reverse complement strand
AAATATCCCAAACATCCCAAATTCGATACCTGAGCCATATTTTGGACCCAAATTCTTGCTCTCTGCACCTATTCGCAGTTTGAAATTCCGAATTTTATACCAAAAATATGACAATTACTGAAAGCGGCGGTGGGTCACATTTTGCCCAAACCCCCCTGCATTTTTCAAAATATCACAAAACATCCCAAATTCGATACCTGAGCCATATTTTGGACCCAAATTCTGGCTCTCTGCACTTATTCGCAGTTTGAAATTCCGACTTTTTATACCAAAAATATGCCAATTACTGAAAGCAGCGGTGGGTCACATTTTGCCCAAACCCCCCTGCAGTTTTCAAAATATCCCAAACATCCCAAATTCGATACCTGAGCCATATTTTGGAGCCAAATTCTGGCTCTCTGCACCTATTCGCCGTTTGAAATTCCGCCTTTTTATACCAAAAATAAGCCAATTACTGAAAGTGGGCGGTGTTTCACATTTTGCCCAAACCCCCCTGCAGTTTTCAAAATATCCAAAACATCCCAAATTCGATACCTGAGCCGTATTTTGGACCCAAATTCAGGCTCTCTGCACTTATTCGCAGTTTGAAATTCCGACTTTTTATACCAAAAATGTGCCTATTACTGAAAGCTACGGTGGGTCACATTTTGCCCAAACCCCCCTGCAGTTTTCAAAATCTCCCAAACAATCCCATATTCGATACTTGAGCCATATTTTGGACCCAAATTCTGGCTCTCTGCACCTATTCGCAGTTTGAATTTCCGACTTTTTATACCAAAAATATGCCAATTACTGAAAAGCGGCGGTGGGTCACATTTTGCCCAAACCCCCCTGCAAGTTTTCAAAATATCCCAAACATCCCAAATTCGATACTTGAGCCATATTTTGGACCCAAATTCTGGCTCTCTGCTCCAATTTGCAGTTTGAAATTTCGAATTTTATACCAAAAATCTGCCAATTACTGAAAGCGGCGGTGGGTCACATTTTGCCCAAACTCCCCTGCAGTTTTCAAAATATCCCAAACATCACAAATACGATACCTGAGCCATATTTTGGACCCAAATTTTGGCTCTCTGCACTTATTCGCAGTTTGAAATTCCGACTTTTTATACCAAAAATATGCCAATTACTGAAAGCGGCGGTGGGTCACATTTTGCCCAAACCTCCCTGCAGTTTTCAAAATATCCCAAACATCCCAAATTCGATACCTGATCCATATTTGTAGCCAAATTCTGGCTCTCTGCACCTATTCGCCGTTTGAAATTCCGCCTTTTTATTCCAAAAATCTGCCAATTAATGAAAGCGGCGGTGGGTCACATTTCCCCAAACCCCCCTGCAGTTTTCAAAATATCCCAAACATCCCAAATTCGATACCAGGGCCATATGTTCGACCTAAATTCTGGCTCTCTGCACCTATTCGCAGTTTGAAGTTCCGACTTTTTATACCAAAAATATGCCAATTACTGAAAGCGGCGGTGTTTCACATTTTGCCCAAACCCCCCTGCAGTTTTCAAAATATCCAAAACATCCCAAATTCGATACCTGAGCCGTATTTTGGACCCAAATTCAGGCTCTCTGCACTTATTCGCAGTTTGAAATTCCGACTTTTTATACCAAAAATCTGCCAATTACTGAAAGCTACGGTGGGTCACATTTTGCCCAAACCCCCCTGCAGTTTTCAAAATATCCCAAACATCCCATATTCGATACTTGAGCCATATTTTGGACCCAAATTCTGGCTCTCTGCACCTATTCGTAGTTTGAATTTCCGACTTTTTATACCAAAAATATGCCAATTACTGAAAGCGGCGGTGGGTCACATTTTGCCCAAACCCCCCTGCAGTTTACAAAATATCCCAAACATCCCAAATTCGATACTTGAGCCATATTTTGGACCCAAATTCTGGCTCTCTGCTCCTATTCGCAGTTTGAAATTTCGAATTCTATACCAAAAATCTGCCAATTACTGAAAGCGGCGGTGGGTCACATTTTGCCCAAACTCCCCTGCAGTTTTCATAATATCCCAAACATCCCAAATTCGATACTTGAGCCATATTTTGGACCCAAATTTTGGTTCTCTGCACTTATTCGCAGTTTGAAATTCCGACTTTTTATTCCAAAAATATGCCAATTACTGAGAGCGGCGGTGGGTCACATTTTGCCCAAACCTCCCTGCAGTTTTCAAAATATCCCAAACATCCCAAATTCGATACCTGATCCATATTTTGGAGCCAAATTCTGGCTCTCTGCACCTATTCGCAGTTTGAAATTCCGACTTTTTATACCAAAAATCTGCCAATTACTGAAGCTACGGTGGGTCACATTTTGCCCAAACCCCCCAGCAGTTTTCAAAATATCCCAAACATCCCATATTCGATACTTGAGCCATATTTTGGACCCAAATTCTGGCTCTCTGCACCTATTCGCAGTTTGAATTTCCGACTTTTTATACCAAAAATATGCCAATTACTGAAAGCGGCGGTGGGGTCACATTTTGCCCAAACCCCCCTGCAGTTTTCAAAATATCCAAAACATCCGAAATTCGATACTTGATCCATATTTTGGACCCAAATTCTGGCTCTCTGCACATATTCGCAGTTTGAAATTTCGAATTTATACCAAAAATATGCCAATTACTGAGAGCGGCGGTGCGTCACATTTTGCCCAAACCCCCCTGCAGTTTTCAAAATATCCCAAACATTCCAAATTCGATACTTGAGCCATATTTTGGACCCAAATTCTGGCTCTCTGCTCCTATTCGCAGTTTGAAATTTCGAATTCTATACCAAAAATCTGCCAATTACTGAAAGCGGCGGTGGGTCACATTTTGCCCAAACTCCCCTGCAGTTTTCAAAATATCCCAAACATCCCAAATTCGATACCTGAGCCATATTTTGGAGCCAAATTCTGGCTCTCTGCACCTATTCGCCGTTTGAAATTCCGCCTTTTTATACCAAAAATATGTCAATTACTGAAAGCGGCCGTGGGTCACATTTTGCCCAAACCCCCCTGCAGTTTCCAAATTTCCAAAACATCCAAATTCGATACCTGAGCCGTATTTTGGACCCAAATTCTGGCTCTCTGCACCTATTCGCAGTTTGAAATTCCGCCTTTTATACCAAAAATATGCCAATTAATGAAAGCGGCGGTGGGTCACATTTTGCCCAAACCCCCCTGCAGTTTTCAAAGTATCCCAAACATCCCAAATTCAATACCTGAGCCATATTTTGACCCAAAGTCTTGCTCTCTGAACCTATTCCCAGTTTGAAATTCCGCCTTTTTATACCAAAAATATGCCAATTACTGAAAGCGGCGGTGGGTCACATTTTGCCCAAACCCCCTGCAGTTTTCAAAATATCCCAAACATCCCAAATTCGATACCTGAGCCATGTTTTGGACCCAAATTCTGGCTCTCTGCACCTATTCGCTGTTAGAAATTCCGACTTTTTATACCAAAAATCTGCCAATTACTGAAAGCGGCGGTGGGTCACATTTGCCCAAACCCCCCTGCAGTTTTCCAATATCCCAAATTCGATACCTGAGCCATATTTTGGACTCAAATTCTGGCTCTTTGCACCTATTCGCAGTTTGAAATTCCGAATTTTATACCAAAAATATGCCAATTACTGAAAGCGGCGGTGGGTCACATTTTGCCCAAACCCCCCCGCAGGTTTCAAAATATCCCAAACATCCAAAATTCGATAACTGAGCCATATTTTGGACCCAAATTCTGGCTCTCTGCACTTATTCGCAGTTTGAAATTCCGACTTTTTATACCAAAAATATGCCAATTACTGAAAGCGGCAGTGGGTCACATTTTGCCCAAACCCCCTGCAGTTTTCAAAATATCCAAAACATCCCAAATTCGATACCTGAGCCGTATTTTGGACGCAAATTCAGGCTCTCTGCACCTATTCGCAGTTTGAAATTCCGACTTTTTATACCAAAAATATGCCAATTAATGAAAGCGGCGGTGGGTCACATTTTGCCCAAACCCCCCTGCAGTTTTCAAAATATCCCAAACATCCCAAATTCAATACCTGAGCCATATTTTGACCCAAAATCTTGCTTTCTGAACCTATTCCCAGTTTGAAATTCCGCCTTTTTATACCAAAAATATGCCAATTACTGAAAGCGACGGTGGGTCACATTTTGCCCAAACCCCCCTGCAGTTTTCAAAATATCCAAAACATCCCAAATTCGATACCTGAGCCATATTTTGGACCCATATTCTGGCTCTCTGCACCTATTCGCAGTTAGAAATTCTGACTTTTTATACCAAAAATCTGCCAATTACTGAAAGCGGCGGTGGGTCACATTTTGCCCAAACCCCCCTGCAGTTTTCAAAATATCCCAAATTCGATACCTGAGCCATATTTCGGACTCAAATTCTGGCTCTTTGCACCTATTCGCAGTTTGAAATTCCGACTTTTTATACCAAAAATCTGCCAATTACTGAAAGCGGCAGTGGGTCACATTTTGCCCAAACCCCTCTGCAGTTTTCAAAATATCCCAAACATCCCAAATTCGATACCTGAGCCATATTTTGGACCCAAATTCTGGCTCTCTGCACCTATTCGCAGTTTGAAATTCCGAATTTTTATACAAAAAATCTGCCAATTACTGAAAGCGGCGGTGGGTCACATTTTGCCCAAACTCCCCTGCAGTTTTCAAAATATCCCAAACATCCCAAATTCGATACCTGAGCCATATTTTGGACCCAAATTTTGGCTCTTTGCACTTATTCGCAGTTTGAAATTCCGACTTTTTATTCCAAAAATATGCCAATTACTGAGAGCGGCGGTGTGTGACATTTTGCCCAAACCTCCCTGCAGTTTTCAAAATATCCCAAACATCCCAAATTCGATTCCTTATTCATATTTTGGAGCCAAATTCTGGCTCTCTGCACCTATTCGCAGTTTGAAATTCCGACTTTTTATACCAAAAATCTGCCAATTACTGAAAGCTACGGTGGGTCACATTTTGCCCAAACCCCCCTGCAGTTTTCAAAATATCCCAAACATCCCATATTCGATACTTGAGCCATATTTTGGACCCAAATTCTGGCTCTCTGCACCTATTCGCAGTTTGAATTTCCGACTTTTTATACCAAAAATATGCCAATTACTGAAAGCGGCGGTGGGTCACATTTTGCCCAAACCCCCCTGCAGTTTTCAAAATATCCAAAACATCCCAAATTCGATACTTGATCCATATTTTGGACCCAAATTCTGGCTCTCTGCACATATTCGCAGTTTGAAATTTCGAATTTTATACCCAAAATATGCCAATTACTGAGAGCGGCGGTGCGTCACATTTTGCCCAAACCCCCCTGCAGTTTTCAAAATATCCCAAACATTCCAAATTTGATACTTGAGCCATATTTTGGACCCAAATTCTGGCTCTCTGCTCCTATTCGCAGTTTGAAATTTCGAATTCTATACCAAAAATCTGCCAATTACTGAAAGCGGCGGTGGGTCACATTTTCCCCAAACTCCCCTGCAGTTTTCAAAATATCCCAAACATCCCAAATTCGATACCTGAGCCATATTTTGGAGCCAAATTCTGGCTCTCTGCACCTATTCGCCGTTTGAAATTCCGCCTTTTTATACCAAAAATATGTCAATTACTGAAAGCGGCGGTGGGTCACATTTTGCCCAAACCCCCCTGCAGTTTCCAAATTTCCAAAACATCCCAAATTCGATACCTGAGCCGTATTTTGGACCCAAATTCTGGCACTCTGCACCTAATCGCAGTTTGAAATTCCGCCTTTTTATACCAAAAATATGCCAATTAATGAAAGCGGCGGTGGGTCACATTTTGCCCAAACCCCCCTGCAGTTTTCAAAGTATCCCAAACATCCCAAATTCAATTCCTGAGCCATATTTTGACCCAAAGTCTTGCTCTCTGAACCTATTCCCAGTTTGAAATTCCGCCTTTTTATACCAAAAATATGCCAATTACTGAAAGCGGCGGTGGGTCACATTTTGCCCAAACCCCCCTGCAGTTTTCAAAATATCCCAAACCCAAATTCGATACCTGAGCCATGTTTTGGACCCAAATTCTGGCTCTCTGCACCTATTCGCTGTTAGAAATTCCGACTTTTTATACCAAAAATCTGCCAATTACTGAAAGCGGCGGTGGGTCACATTTTGCCCAAACCCCCCTGCAGTTTTCCAAATATCCCAAATTCGATACCTGAGCCATATTTTGGACTCAAATTCTGGCTCTTTGCACCTATTCGCAGTTTGAAATTCCGAATTTTATACCAAAAATATGCCAATTACTGAAAGCGGCGGTGGGTCACATTTTGCCCAAACCCCCCCGCAGGTTTCAAAATATCCCAAACATCCAAAATTCGATACCTGAGCCATATTTTGGACCCAAATTCTGGCTCTCTGCACTTATTCGCAGTTTGAAATTCCGACTTTTTATACCAAAAATATGCCAATTACTGAAAGCGGCAGTGGGTCACATTTTGCCCAAACCCCCCTGCAGTTTTCAAAATATCCAAAACAACCCAAATTCGATACCTGAGCCGTATTTTGGACGCAAATTCAGGCTCTCTGCACCTATTCGCAGTTTGAAATTCCGACTTTTTATACCAAAAATATGCCAATTAATGAAAGCGGCGGTGGGTCACATTTTGCCCAAACCCCCCTGCAGTTTTCAAAATATCCCAAACATCCCAAATTCAATACCTGAGCCATATTTTGACCCAAAATCTTGCTTTCTGAACCTATTCCCAGTTTGAAATTCCGCCTTTTTATACCAAAAATATGCCAATTACTGAAAGCGACGGTGGGTCACATTTTGCCCAAACCCCCCTGCAGTTTTCAAAATATCCAAAACATCCCAAATTCGATACCTGAGCCATATTTCGGACTCAAATTCTGGCTCTCTGCACCTATTCGCAGTTTGAAATTCCGACTTTTTATAGCAAAAATCTGCTAATTACTGAAAGCGGCAGTGGGTCACATTTTGCCCAAACCCCTCTGCAGTTTTCAAAATATCCCAAACATCCCAAATTCGATACCTGAGCCATATTTTGGACCCAAATTCTGGCTCTCTGCACCTATTCGCAGTTTGAAATTCCGAATTTTTATACAAAAAATCTGCCAATTACTGAAAGCGGCGGTGGGTCACATTTTGCCCAAACCCCCCTGCAATTTTCAAAATATCCCAAACATCCCAAATTCGATACCTGAGTCATATTTTGGACCCAAATTCTTGCTCTCTGCACCTATTCGCAGTTTGAAATTCCGAATTTTATACCAAAAATATGCCAATTACTGAAAGCGGCGGTGGGTCACATTTTGTCCAAACCCCCCTGCAGTTTTCATAATATCCCAAATTCGATACCTGAGCCATATTTTGGACTCAAATTCTGGCTCTTTGCACCTATTCGCAGTTTGAAGTTCCGACTTTTTATACCAAAAATATGCCAATTACTGAAAGCGGCGGTGGGTCACATTTTGGCCAAACCCCCCTGCAGTTTTCAAAATATCCCAAACATCCCAAATTCGATACCTGAGCCATATTTTGGACCCAAATTCTTGCTCTCTGCACCTATTCGCAGTTTGAAATTCCGAATTTTATACCAAAAATATGACAATTACTGAAAGCGGCGGTGGGTCACATTTTGCCCAAACCCCCCTGCATTTTTCAAAATATCACAAACATCCCAAATTCGATACCTGAGCCATATTTTGGACCCAAATTCTGGCTCTCTGCACTTATTCGCAGTTTGAAATTCCGACTTTTTATACCAAAAATATGCCAATTACTGAAAGCAGCGGTGGGTCACATTTTGCCCAAACCCCCCTGCAGTTTTCAAAATATCCCAAACACCCCAAATTCGATACCTGAGCCATATTTTGGAGCCAAATTCTGGCTCTCTGCACCTATTCGCCGTTTGAAATTCCGCCTTTTTATACCAAAAATAAGCCAATTACTGAAAGTGGCGGTGTTTCACATTTTGCCCAAACCCCCCTGCAGTTTTCAAAATATCCAAAACATCCCAAATTCGATACCTGAGCCGTATTTTGGACCCAAATTCAGGCTCTCTGCACTTATTCGCAGTTTGAAATTCCGACTTTTTATACCAAAAATGTGCCTATTACTGAAAGCTACGGTGGGTCACATTTTGCCCAAACCCCCCTGCAGTTTTCAAAATCTCCCAAACATCCCATATTCGATACTTGAGCCATATTTTGGACCCAAATTCTGGCTCTCTGCACCTATTCGCAGTTTGAATTTCCGACTTTTTATACCAAAAATATGCCAATTACTGAAAGCGGCGGTGGGTCACATTTTGCCCAAACCCCCCTGCAGTTTTCAAAATATCCCAAACATCCCAAATTCGATACTTGAGCCATATTTTGGACCCAAATTCTGGCTCTCTGCTCCAATTTGCAGTTTGAAATTTCGAATTTTATACCAAAAATCTGCCAATTACTGAAAGCGGCGGTGGGTCACATTTTGCCCAAACTCCCCTGCAGTTTTCAAAATATCCCAAACATCACAAATACGATACCTGAGCCATATTTTGGACCCAAATTTTGGCTCTCTGCACTTATTCGCAGTTTGAAATTCCGACTTTTTATACCAAAAATATGCCAATTACTGAAAGCGGCGGTGGGTCACATTTTGCCCAAACCTCCCTGCAGTTTTCAAAATATCCCAAACATCCCAAATTCGATACCTGATCCATATTTTGTAGCCAAATTCTGGCTCTCTGCACCTATTCGCCGTTTGAAATTCCGCCTTTTTATTCCAAAAATCTGCCAATTAATGAAAGCGGCGGTGGGTCACATTTCCCCAAACCCCCCTGCAGTTTTCAAAATATCCCAAACATCCCAAATTCGATACCAGGGCCATATGTTCGACCTAAATTCTGGCTCTCTGCACCTATTCGCAGTTTGAAGTTCCGACTTTTTATACCAAAAATATGCCAATTACTGAAAGCGGCGGTGTTTCACATTTGCCCAAACCCCCCTGCAGTTTTCAAAATATCCAAAACATCCCAAATTCGATACCTGAGCCGTATTTTGGACCCAAATTCAGGCTCTCTGCACTTATTCGCAGTTTGAAATTCCGACTTTTTATACCAAAAATCTGCCAATTACTGAAAGCTACGGTGGGTCACATTTTGCCCAAACCCCCCTGCAGTTTTCAAAATATCCCAAACATCCCATATTCGATACTTGAGCCATATTTTGGACCCAAATTCTGGCTCTCTGCACCTATTCGTAGTTTGAATTTCCGACTTTTTATACCAAAAATATGCCAATTACTGAAAGCGGCGGTGGGTCACATTTTGCCCAAACCCCCCTGCAGTTTACAAAATATCCCAAACATCCCAAATTCGATACTTGAGCCATATTTTGGACCCAAATTCTGGCTCTCTGCTCCTATTCGCAGTTTGAAATTTCGAATTCTATACCAAAAATCTGCCAATTACTGAAAGCGGCGGTGGGTCACATTTTGCCCAAACTCCCCTGCAGTTTTCATAATATCCCAAACATCCCAAATTCGATACTTGAGCCATATTTTGGACCCAAATTTTGGTTCTCTGCACTTATTCGCAGTTTGAAATTCCGACTTTTTATTCCAAAAATATGCCAATTACTGAGAGCGGCGGTGGGTCACATTTTGCCCAAACCTCCCTGCAGTTTTCAAAATATCCCAAACATCCCAAATTCGATACCTGATCCATATTTTGGAGCCAAATTCTGGCTCTCTGCACCTATTCGCAGTTTGAAATTCCGACTTTTTATACCAAAAATCTGCCAATTACTGAAAGCTACGGTGGGTCACATTTTGCCCAAACCCCCCAGCAGTTTTCAAAATATCCCAAACATCCCATATTCGATACTTGAGCCATATTTTGGACCCAAATTCTGGCTCTCTGCACCTATTCGCAGTTTGAATTTCCGACTTTTTATACCAAAAATATGCCAATTACTGAAAGCGGCGGTGGGTCACATTTTGCCCAAACCCCCCTGCAGTTTTCAAAATATCCAAAACATCCGAAATTCGATACTTGATCCATATTTTGGACCCAAATTCTGGCTCTCTGCACATATTCGCAGTTTGAAATTTCGAATTTTATACCAAAAATATGCCAATTACTGAGAGCGGCGGTGCGTCACATTTTGCCCAAACCCCCCTGCAGTTTTCAAAATATCCCAAACATTCCAAATTCGATACTTGAGCCATATTTTGGACCCAAATTCTGGCTCTCTGCTCCTATTCGCAGTTTGAAATTTCGAATTCTATACCAAAAATCTGCCAATTACTGAAAGCGGCGGTGGGTCACATTTTGCCCAAACTCCCCTGCAGTTTTCAAAATATCCCAAACATCCCAAATTCGATACCTGAGCCATATTTTGGAGCCAAATTCTGGCTCTCTGCACCTATTCGCCGTTTGAAATTCCGCCTTTTTATACCAAAAATATGTCAATTACTGAAAGCGGCCGTGGGTCACATTTTGCCCAAACCCCCCTGCAGTTTTCAAAATATCCCAAACATCCCAAATTCGATACTTGAGCCATATTTTGGACCCAAATTCTGGCTCTCTGCTCCAATTTGCAGTTTGAAATTTCGAATTTTATACCAAAAATCTGCCAATTACTGAAAGCGGCGGTGGGTCACATTTTGCCCAAACTCCCCTGCAGTTTTCAAAATATCCCAAACATCACAAATACGATACCTGAGCCATATTTTGGACCCAAATTTTGGCTCTCTGCACTTATTCGCAGTTTGAAATTCCGACTTTTTATACCAAAAATATGCCAATTACTGAAAGCGGCGGTGGGTCACATTTTGCCCAAACCTCCCTGCAGTTTTCAAAATATCCCAAACATCCCAAATTCGATACCTGATCCATATTTTGTAGCCAAATTCTGGCTCTCTGCACCTATTCGCCGTTTGAAATTCCGCCTTTTTATTCCAAAAATCTGCCAATTAATGAAAGCGGCGGTGGGTCACATTTCCCCAAACCCCCCTGCAGTTTTCAAAATATCCCAAACATCCCAAATTCGATACCAGGGCCATATGTTCGACCTAAATTCTGGCTCTCTGCACCTATTCGCAGTTTGAAGTTCCGACTTTTTATACCAAAAATATGCCAATTACTGAAAGCGGCGGTGTTTCACATTTTGCCCAAACCCCCCTGCAGTTTTCAAAATATCCAAAACATCCCAAATTCGATACCTGAGCCGTATTTTGGACCCAAATTCAGGCTCTCTGCACTTATTCGCAGTTTGAAATTCCGACTTTTTATACCAAAAATCTGCCAATTACTGAAAGCTACGGTGGGTCACATTTTGCCCAAACCCCCCTGCAGTTTTCAAAATATCCCAAACATCCCATATTCGATACTTGAGCCATATTTTGGACCCAAATTCTGGCTCTCTGCACCTATTCGTAGTTTGAATTTCCGACTTTTTATACCAAAAATATGCCAATTACTGAAAGCGGCGGTGGGTCACATTTTGCCCAAACCCCCCTGCAGTTTACAAAATATCCCAAACATCCCAAATTCGATACTTGAGCCATATTTTGGACCCAAATTCTGGCTCTCTGCTCCTATTCGCAGTTTGAAATTTCGAATTCTATACCAAAAATCTGCCAATTACTGAAAGCGGCGGTGGGTCACATTTTGCCCAAACTCCCCTGCAGTTTTCATAATATCCCAAACATCCCAAATTCGATACTTGAGCCATATTTTGGACCCAAATTTTGGTTCTCTGCACTTATTCGCAGTTTGAAATTCCGACTTTTTATTCCAAAAATATGCCAATTACTGAGAGCGGCGGTGGGTCACATTTTGCCCAAACCTCCCTGCAGTTTTCAAAATATCCCAAACATCCCAAATTCGATACCTGATCCATATTTTGGAGCCAAATTCTGGCTCTCTGCACCTATTCGCAGTTTGAAATTCCGACTTTTTATACCAAAAATCTGCCAATTACTGAAAGCTACGGTGGGTCACATTTTGCCCAAACCCCCCAGCAGTTTTCAAAATATCCCAAACATCCCATATTCGATACTTGAGCCATATTTTGGACCCAAATTCTGGCTCTCTGCACCTATTCGCAGTTTGAATTTCCGACTTTTTATACCAAAAATATGCCAATTACTGAAAGCGGCGGTGGGTCACATTTTGCCCAAACCCCCCTGCAGTTTTCAAAATATCCCAAACATCCCATATTCGATACTTGAGCCATATTTTGGACCCAAATTCTGGCTCTCTGCACCTATTCGTAGTTTGAATTTCCGACTTTTTATACCAAAAATATGCCAATTACTGAAAGCGGCGGTGGGTCACATTTTGCCCAAACCCCCCTGCAGTTTACAAAATATCCCAAACATCCCAAATTCGATACTTGAGCCATATTTTGGACCCAAATTCTGGCTCTCTGCTCCTATTCGCAGTTTGAAATTTCGAATTCTATACCAAAAATCTGCCAATTACTGAAAGCGGCGGTGGGTCACATTTTGCCCAAACTCCCCTGCAGTTTTCATAATATCCCAAACATCCCAAATTCGATACTTGAGCCATATTTTGGACCCAAATTTTGGCTCTCTGCACCTATTCGCCGTTTGAAATTCCGCCTTTTTATACCAAAAATATGTCAATTACTGAAAGCGGCCGTGGGTCACATTTTGCCCAAACCCCCCTGCAGTTTTCAAAATATCCCAAACATCCCAAATTCGATACTTGAGCCATATTTTGGACCCAAATTCTGGCTCTCTGCTCCAATTTGCAGTTTGAAATTTCGAATTCTATACCAAAAATCTGCCAATTACTGAAAGCGGCGGTGGGTCACATTTTGCCCAAACTCCCCTGCAGTTTTCATAATATCCCAAACATCCCAAATTCGATACTTGAGCCATATTTTGGACCCAAATTTTGGTTCTCTGCACTTATTCGCAGTTTGAAATTCCGACTTTTTATTCCAAAAATATGCCAATTACTGAGAGCGGCGGTGGGTCACATTTTGCCCAAACCCCCCTGCAGTTTTCAAAATATCCCAAACATCCCAAATTCGATACCTGATCCATATTTTGGAGCCAAATTCTGGCTCTCTGCACCTATTCGCAGTTTGAAATTCCGACTTTTTATACCAAAAATCTGCCAATTACTGAAAGCTACGGTGGGTCACATTTTGCCCAAACCCCCCAGCAGTTTTCAAAATATCCCAAACATCCCATATTCGATACTTGAGCCATATTTTGGACCCAAATTCTGGCTCTCTGCACCTATTCGCAGTTTGAATTTCCGACTTTTTATACCAAAAATATGCCAATTACTGAAAGCGGCGGTGGGTCACATTTTGCCCAAACCCCCCTGCAGTTTTCAAAATATCCAAAACATCCGAAATTCGATACTTGATCCATATTTTGGACCCAAATTCTGGCTCTCTGCACATATTCGCAGTTTGAAATTTCGAATTTTATACCAAAAATATGCCAATTACTGAGAGCGGCGGTGCGTCACATTTTGCCCAAACCCCCCTGCAGTTTTCAAAATATCCCAAACATTCCAAATTCGATACTTGAGCCATATTTTGGACCCAAATTCTGGCTCTCTGCTCCTATTCGCAGTTTGAAATTTCGAATTCTATACCAAAAATCTGCCAATTACTGAAAGCGGCGGTGGGTCACATTTTGCCCAAACTCCCCTGCAGTTTTCAAAATATCCCAAACATCCCAAATTCGATACCTGAGCCATATTTTGGAGCCAAATTCTGGCTCTCTGCACCTATTCGCCGTTTGAAATTCCGCCTTTTTATACCAAAAATATGTCAATTACTGAAAGCGGCCGTGGGTCACATTTTGCCCAAACCCCCCTGCAGTTTTCAAAATATCCCAAACATCCCAAATTCGATACTTGAGCCATATTTTGGACCCAAATTCTGGCTCTCTGCTCCAATTTGCAGTTTGAAATTTCGAATTTTATACCAAAAATCTGCCAATTACTGAAAGCGGCGGTGGGTCACATTTTGCCCAAACTCCCCTGCAGTTTTCAAAATATCCCAAACATCACAAATACGATACCTGAGCCATATTTTGGACCCAAATTTTGGCTCTCTGCACTTATTCGCAGTTTGAAATTCCGACTTTTTATACCAAAAATATGCCAATTACTGAAAGCGGCGGTGGGTCACATTTTGCCCAAACCTCCCTGCAGTTTTCAAAATATCCCAAACATCCCAAATTCGATACCTGATCCATATTTTGTAGCCAAATTCTGGCTCTCTGCACCTATTCGCCGTTTGAAATTCCGCCTTTTTATTCCAAAAATCTGCCAATTACTGAAAGCGGCGGTGGGTCACATTTTGCCCAAACTCCCCTGCAGTTTTCATAATATCCCAAACATCCCAAATTCGATACTTGAGCCATATTTTGGACCCAAATTTTGGCTCTCTGCACCTATTCGCCGTTTGAAATTCCGCCTTTTTATACCAAAAATATGTCAATTACTGAAAGCGGCCGTGGGTCACATTTTGCCCAAACCCCCCTGCAGTTTTCAAAATATCCCAAACATCCCAAATTCGATACTTGAGCCATATTTTGGACCCAAATTCTGGCTCTCTGCTCCAATTTGCAGTTTGAAATTTCGAATTCTATACCAAAAATCTGCCAATTACTGAAAGCGGCGGTGGGTCACATTTTGCCCAAACTCCCCTGCAGTTTTCATAATATCCCAAACATCCCAAATTCGATACTTGAGCCATATTTTGGACCCAAATTTTGGTTCTCTGCACTTATTCGCAGTTTGAAATTCCGACTTTTTATTCCAAAAATATGCCAATTACTGAGAGCGGCGGTGGGTCACATTTTGCCCAAACCTCCCTGCAGTTTTCAAAATATCCCAAACATCCCAAATTCGATACCTGATCCATATTTTGGACCCAAATTCTGGCTCTCTGCACCTATTCGCTGTTAGAAATTCCGACTTTTTATACCAAAAATCTGCCAATTACTGAAAGCGGCGGTGGGTCACATTTTGCCCAAACCCCCCTGCAGTTTTCCAAATATCCCAAATTCGATACCTGAGCCATATTTTGGACTCAAATTCTGGCTCTTTGCACCTATTCGCAGTTTGAAATTCCGAATTTTATACCAAAAATATGCCAATTACTGAAAGCGGCGGTGGGTCACATTTTGCCCAAACCCCCCCGCAGGTTTCAAAATATCCCAAACATCCAAAATTCGATAACTGAGCCATATTTTGGACCCAAATTCTGGCTCTCTGCACTTATTCGCAGTTTGAAATTCCGACTTTTTATACCAAAAATATGCCAATTACTGAAAGCGGCAGTGGGTCACATTTTGCCCAAACCCCCCTGCAGTTTTCAAAATATCCAAAACATCCCAAATTCGATACCTGAGCCGTATTTTGGACGCAAATTCAGGCTCTCTGCACCTATTCGCAGTTTGAAATTCCGACTTTTTATACCAAAAATATGCCAATTAATGAAAGCGGCGGTGGGTCACATTTTGCCCAAACCCCCCTGCAGTTTTCAAAATATCCCAAACATCCCAAATTCAATACCTGAGCCATATTTTGACCCAAAATCTTGCTTTCTGAACCTATTCCCAGTTTGAAATTCCGCCTTTTTATACCAAAAATATGCCAATTACTGAAAGCGACGGTGGGTCACATTTTGCCCAAACCCCCCTGCAGTTTTCAAAATATCCAAAACATCCCAAATTCGATACCTGAGCCATATTTTGGACCCATATTCTGGCTCTCTGCACCTATTCGCAGTTAGAAATTCCGACTTTTTATACCAAAAATCTGCCAATTACTGAAAGCGGCGGTGGGTCACATTTTGCCCAAACCCCCCTGCAGTTTTCAAAATATCCCAAATTCGATACCTGAGCCATATTTCGGACTCAAATTCTGGCTCTTTGCACCTATTCGCAGTTTGAAATTCCGACTTTTTATACCAAAAATCTGCCAATTACTGAAAGCGGCAGTGGGTCACATTTTGCCCAAACCCCTCTGCAGTTTTCAAAATATCCCAAACATCCCAAATTCGATACCTGAGCCATATTTTGGACCCAAATTCTGGCTCTCTGCACCTATTCGCAGTTTGAAATTCCGAATTTTTATACAAAAAATCTGCCAATTACTGAAAGCGGCGGTGGGTCACATTTTGCCCAAACCCCCCTGCAATTTTCAAAATATCCCAAACATCCCAAATTCGATACCTGAGTCATATTTTGGACCCAAATTCTTGCTCTCTGCACCTATTCGCAGTTTGAAATTCCGAATTTTATACCAAAAATATGCCAATTACTGAAAGCGGCGGTGGGTCACATTTTGTCAAAACCCCCCTGCAGTTTTCATAATATCCCAAATTCGATACCTGAGCCATATTTTGGACTCAAATTCTGGCTCTTTGCACCTATTCGCAGTTTGAAGTTCCGACTTTTTATACCAAAAATATGCCAATTACTGAAAGCGACTGTGGGTCACATTTTGGCCAAACCCCCCTGCAGTTTTCAAAATATCCCAAACATCCCAAATTCGATACCTGAGCCATATTTTGGACCCAAATTCTTGCTCTCTGCACCTATTCGCAGTTTGAAATTCCGAATTTTATACCAAAAATATGACAATTACTGAAAGCGGCGGTGGGTCACATTTTGCCCAAACCCCCCTGCATTTTTCAAAATATCACAAACATCCCAAATTCGATACCTGAGCCATATTTTGGACCCAAATTCTGGCTCTCTGCACTCATTCGCAGTTTGAAATTCCGACTTTTTATACCAAAAATATGCCAATTACTGAGAGCGGCGGTAGGTCACATTTTGCCCAAACCCCCCTGCAGTTTTCAAAATATCCCAAACATCCCAAATTCGATACCTGAGCCATATTTTGGAGCCAAATTCTGGCTCTCTGCACCTATTCGCCGTTTGAAATTCCGCCTTTTTATACCAAAAATAAGCCAATTACTGAAAGCGGCGGTGTTTCACATTTTGCCCAAACCCCCCTGCAGTTTTCAAAATATCTAAAACATCCCAAATTCGATACCTGAGCCGTATTTTGGACCCAAATTCAGGCTCTCTGCACTTATTCGCAGTTTGAAATTCCGACTTTTTATACCAAAAATGTGCCTATTACTGAAAGCTACGGTGGGTCACATTTTGCCCAAACCCCCCCCCCTGCAGTTTTCAAAATCTCCCAAACATCCCATATTCGATACTTGAGCCATATTTTGGACCCAAATTCTGGCTCTCTGCACCTATTCGCAGTTTGAATTTCCGACTTTTTATACCAAAAATATGCCAATTACTGAAAGCGGCGGTGGGTCACATTTTGCCCAAACCCCCCTGCAGTTTTCAAAATATCCCAAACATCCCAAATTCGATACTTGAGCCATATTTTGGACCCAAATTCTGGCTCTCTGCTCCAATTTGCAGTTTGAAATTTCGAATTTTATACCAAAAATCTGCCAATTACTGAAAGCGGCGGTGGGTCACATTTTGCCCAAACTCCCCTGCAGTTTTCAAAATATCCCAAACATCACAAATACGATTCCTGAGCCATATTTTGGACCCAAATTTTGGCTCTCTGCACTTATTCGCAGTTTGAAATTCCGACTTTTTATACCAAAAATATGCCAATTACTGAAAGCGGCGGTGGGTCACATTTTGCCCAAACTCCCCTGCAGTTTTCAAAATATCCCAAACATCCCAAATTCGATACCTGATCCATATTTTGGAGCCAAATTCTGGCTCTCTGCACCTATTCGCCGTTTGAAATTCCGCCTTTTTATTCCAAAAATCTGCCAATTAATGAAAGCGGCGGTGGGTCACATTTCCCCAAACCCCCCTGCAGTTTTCAAAATATCCCAAACATCCCAAATTCAATACCAGGGCCATATGTTCGACCTAAATTCTGGCTCTCTGCACCTATTCGCAGTTTGAAGTTCCGACTTTTTATACCAAAAATATGCCAATTACTGAAAGCGGCGGTGTTTCACATTTTGCCCAAACCCCCCTGCAGTTTTCAAAATATCCAAAACATCCCAAATTCGATACCTGAGCCGTATTTTGGACCCAAATTCAGGCTCTCTGCACTTATTCGCAGTTTGAAATTCCGACTTTTTATACCAAAAATCTGCCAATTACTGAAAGCTACGGTGGGTCACATTTTGCCCAAACCCCCCTGCAGTTTTCAAAATATCCCAAACATCCCATATTCGATACTTGAGCCATATTTTGGACCCAAATTCTGGCTCACTGCACCTATTCGTAGTTTGAATTTCCGACTTTTTATACCAAAAATATGCCAATTACTGAAAGCGGCGGTGGGTCACATTTTGCCCAAACCCTCCTGCAGTTTACAAAATATCCCAAACATCCCAAATTCGATACTTGAGCCATATTTTGGGCCCAAATTCTGGCTCTCTGCTCCTATTCGCAGTTTGAAATTTCGAATTCTATACCAAAAATCTGCCAATTACTGAAAGCGGCGGTGGGTCACATTTTGCCCAAACTCCCCTGCAGTTTTCATAATATCCCAAACATCCCAAATTCGATACTTGAGCCATATTTTGGACCCAAATTTTGGTTCTCTGCACTTATTCGCAGTTTGAAATTCCGACTTTTTATTCCAAAAATATGCCAATTACTGAGAGCGGCGGTGGGTCACATTTTGCCCAAACCTCCCTGCAGTTTTCAAAATATCCCAAACATCCCAAATTCGATACCTGATCCATATTTTGGAGCCAAATTCTGGCTCTCTGCACCTATTCGCAGTTTGAAATTCCGACTTTTTATACCAAAAATCTGCCAATTACTGAAAGCTACGGTGGGTCACATTTTGCCCAAACCCCCCTGCAGTTTTCAAAATATCCCAAACATCCCATATTCGATACTTGAGCCATATTTTGGACCCAAATTCTGGCTCTCTGCACCTATTCGCAGTTTGAATTTCCGACTTTTTATACCAAAAATATGCCAATTACAGAAAGCGGCGGTGGGTCTCATTTTGCCCAAACCCCCCTGCAGTTTTTAAAATATCCCAAACATCCCAAATTCGATACTTGAGCCATATTTTGGACCCAAATTCTGGCTCTCTGCTCATATTCGCAGTTTGAAATTTCGAATTTTATACCAAAAATCTGCCAATTACTGAAAGCGGCGGTGGGTCACATTTTGCCCAAACTCAGCTGCAGTTTTCAAAATATCCCAAATATCCCAAATTCGATACCTGAGCCATATTTTGGACCCAAATTCTGGCTCTCTGCACTTATTCGCAGTTTGAAATTCCGACTTTTTATACCAAAAATATGCCAATTACTGAAAGCGGCGGTGGGTCATATTTTGCCCAAACCCCCTGCAGTTTTCAAAATATCCAAAACATCCCAAATTCGATACCTGAGCCGTATTTTGGACCCAAATTCTGGCTCTCTGCACCTATTCGCAGTTTGAAATTCCGACTTTTTATACCAAAAATATGCTAATTAATGAAAGCGGCGGTGGGTCACATTTTGCCCAAACCCCCCTGCAGTTTTCAAAGTATCCCAAACATCCCAAATTCAATACCTGAGCCATATTTTGACCCAAAATCTTGCTCTCTGAACCTATTCCCAGTTTGAAATTCCGCATTTTTATACCAAAAATATGCCAATTACTGAAAGCGGCGGTGGGACACATTTTGCCCAAACCCCCCTGCAGTTTTCAAAATATCCCAAACATCCCATATTCGATACTTGAGCCATATTTTGGACCCAAATTCTGGCTCTCTGCACCTATTCGCAGTTTGAATTTCCGACTTTTTATACCAAAAATATGCCAATTACAGAAAGCGGCGGTGGGTCTCATTTTGCCCAAACCCCCCTGCAGTTTTTAAAATATCCCAAACATCCCAAATTCGATACTTGAGCCATATTTTGGACCCAAATTCTGGCTCTCTGCTCATATTCGCAGTTTGAAATTTCGAATTTTATACCAAAAATCTGCCAATTACTGAAAGCGGCGGTGGGTCACATTTTGCCCAAACTCAGCTGCAGTTTTCAAAATATCCCAAATATCCCAAATTCGATACCTGAGCCATATTTTGGACCCAAATTCTGGCTCTCTGCACTTATTCGCAGTTTGAAATTCCGACTTTTTATACCAAAAATATGCCAATTACTGAAAGCGGCGGTGGGTCATATTTTGCCCAAACCCCCTGCAGTTTTCAAAATATCCAAAACATCCCAAATTCGATACCTGAGCCGTATTTTGGACCCAAATTCTGGCTCTCTGCACCTATTCGCAGTTTGAAATTCCGACTTTTTATACCAAAAATATGCTAATTAATGAAAGCGGCGGTGGGTCACATTTTGCCCAAACCCCCCTGCAGTTTTCAAAGTATCCCAAACATCCCAAATTCAATACCTGAGCCATATTTTGACCCAAAATCTTGCTCTCTGAACCTATTCCCAGTTTGAAATTCCGCCTTTTTATACCAAAAATATGCCAATTACTGAAAGCGGCGGTGGGACACATTTTGCCCAAACCCCCCTGCAGTTTTCAAAATATCCCAAACATCCCAAATTCGATACCTGAGCCATATTTTGGACCCAAATTCTGGCTCTCTGCACCTATTCGCTGTTAGAAATTCCGACTTTTTATACCAGAAATCTGCCAATTACTGAAAGCGGCGGTGGGTCACATTTTGCCCAAACCCCCTCCTGCAGTTTTCAAAATATCCCAAATTCGATACCTGAGCCATATTTTGGACTCAAATTCTGGCTCTCTGCACCTATTCGCAGTTTGAAATTATGACTTTTTATACCAAAAATCTGCTAATTACTGAAAGCGGCAGTGGGTCACATTTTGCCCAAACCCCTGTGCAGTTTTCAAAATATCCCAAACATCCCAAATTCGATACCTGAGCCATATTTTGGGCCCAAATTCTCGCTCTCTGCACCTATTAGCTGTTAGAAATTCCGACTTTTTATACCAAAAACCTGCCAATTACTGAAAGCGGCCGTGGGTCACATTTTGCCCAAACCCCCCTGCAGTTTTCAAAATATCCCAAATTCGATACCTGAGCCATATTTTAGACTCAAATTCTGGCTCTCTGCACCTATTCGCAGTTTGAAATTCCGACTTTTTTTACCAAAAATCTGCCAATTACTGAAAGCGGCAGTGGGTCACATTTTGCCCAAACCCCTCTGCAGTTTTCAAAATATCCCAAACATCCCAAATTCGATACCTGAGCCATATTTTGGACCCAAATTCTGGCTCTCTGCACCTATTCGCCGTTTGAAATTCCGACTTTTTATACAAAAAATCTGCCAATTACTGAAAGCGGCGGTGGGTCACATTTTGCCCAAACCCCCTGCAATTTTCAAAATATCCCAAACATCCCAAATTCGATACCTGAGTCATATTTTGGACCCAAATTCTTGCTCTCAGCACCTATTCGCAGTTTGAAATTCCGAATTTTATACAAAAAATATTCCAATTACTGAAAGCGGCGGTGGGTCACATTTTGCCCAAACCCCCCTGCAGTTTTCATAATATCCCAATTTCGATACCTGAGCCATATTTTGGACTCAAATTCTGGCTCTTTGCACCTATTCGCAGTTTGAAATTCCGACTTTTTATACCAAAAATATGCCAATTACTGAAAGCGGCGGTGGGTCACATTTTGCCCAAACCCCCTTGCAGTTTTCAAAATATCCCAAACATCCCAAATTCGATACCTGAGCCATATTTTGGACCCAAATTCTTGCTCTCTGCACCTATTCGCAGTTTGAAATTCCGAATTTTATACCAAAAATATGCCAATTACTGAAAGCGGCGGTGGGTCACATTTTGCCCAAACCCCCCTGCAGTTTTCAAAATATTCCAAACATCCAAAATTCGATACCTGAGCCATATTTTGGACCCAAATTCTGGCTCTCTGCACTTATTCTCAGTTTGAAATTCCGACTTTTAATACCCAAAATATGCCAATTACTGAAAGCGGCGGTGGGTCACATTTTGCCCAAACCCCCTTGCAGTTTTCAAAATATCCCAACCATCCCAAATTCGATACATAAGCCATATTTTGGACCCAAATTCTGGCTCTCTGCACTTATTCGCAGTTTGAAATTCCGACTTTTTATACCAAAAATATGACAATTACTGAAAGCGGCGGTGGGTCATATTTTGCCCAAACCCCCTTCAGTTTTCAAAATATCCCAAACATCCCAAATTCGATACCTGAGCCATATTTTGGACTCAAATTCTGGCTCTCTGAACCTATTCGCAGTTTGAAATTCCGACTTTTTATACCAAAAATCTGCCAATTACTGAAAGCGGCAGTGGGTCACATTTTGCCCAAACCCCCCTGCAATTTTCAAAATATCCCAAACATCCCAAATTCGATACCTGAGTCATATTTTTGACCCAAATTCTTGCTCTCTGCACCTATACGCAGTTTGAAATTCCGAATTTTATACCAAAAATATGCCAATTACTGAAAGCGGCGGTGGGTCACATTTTGCCCAAACCCCCCTGCAATTTTCAAAATATCCCAAACATCCCAAATTCGATACCTGAGTCATATTTTTGACCCAAATTCTTGCTCTCTGCACCTATACGCAGTTTGAAATTCCGAATTTTATACCAAAAATATGCCAATTACTGAAAGCGGTGGTGGGTCACATTTTGCCCAAACCCCCCGGCAGTTTTCATAATATCCCAAATTCGATACCTGAGCCATATTTTGGACTCAAATTCTGGCTCTTTGCACCTATTCGCAGTTTGAAGTTCCGACTTTTTATACCAAATATATGCCAATTACTGAAAGCGGCGGTGGGTCACATTTTGGCCAAACCCCCCTGCAGTTTTCAAAATATCCCAAACATCCCAAATTCGATACCTGAGCCATATTTTGGACCCAAATTCTTGCTCTCTGCACCTATTCGCAGTTTGAAATTCCGAATTTTATACCAAAAATATGCCAATTACTGAAAGCGGCGGTGGGTCACATTTTGCCAAAACCCCCCTGCAGTTTTCAAAATATCCCAAACATCCCATATTCGATACTTGAGCCATATTTTGGACCCAAATTCTCGCTCTCTGCACCTATTCGCAGTTTGAATTTCGATTTATTATACCAAAAATATGCCAATTACTGAAAGCGGCGGTGGGTCACATTTTGCCCAAACCCCCCTGCAGTTTTCAAAATAACCCAAACATCCCAAATTCGATACCTGAGCCATATTTTGGACCCAAATTCTGGCTCTCTGCACCTATTCGCAGTTTGATATTCCGAATTTTATACCAAAAATCTGCCAATTACTGAAAGCGGCGGTGGGTCACATTTTGCCCAAACCCCCCTGCATTTTTCAAAATATCACAAACATCCCAAATTCGATACCTGAGCCATATTTTGAACCCAAATTCTGGCTCTCTGCACTTATTCGCAGTTTGAAATTCCTACTTTTTATACCAAAAATATGCCAATTACTGAAAGCGGCGGTGGGTCACATTTTGCCCAAACCCCCCTGCAGTTTTCAAAATATCCCAAACATCCCAAATTCGATACCTGAGCCATATTTTGGAGCCAAATTCTGGCTCTCTGCACCTATTCGCCGTTTGAAATTCTGCCTTTTTATACCAAAAATATGCCAATTACTGAAAGCGGCGGTGTTTCTCATTTTGCCCAAACCCCCCTGCAGTTTTCAAAATATCCAAAACATCCCAAATTCGATACCTGAGCCGTATTTTGGACCCAAATTCAGGCTCTCTGCACTTATTCGCAGTTTGAAATTCCGACTTTTTATACCAAAAATATGCCAATTACTGAAAGCTACGGTGGGTTACATTTTGCCCAAACCCCCCTGCAGTTTTCAAAATATCCCAAACATCCCATATTCGATACTTGAGCCATATTTTGGACCCAAATTCTGGCTCTCTGCACCTATTCGCAGTTTGAATTTCCGACTTTTTATACCAAAAATATGCCAATTACTGAAAGCGGCGGTGGGTCACATTTTGCCCAAACCCCCCTGCAGTTTTCAAAATATCCCAAACATCCCAAATTCAATACTTGAGCCATATTTTGGACTCAAATTCTGGCTCTCTGATCCTATTCGCAGTTTGAAATTTCGAATTTTATACCAAAAATCTGCCAATTACTGAAAGCGGCGGTGGGTCACATTTTGCCCAAACTCCCCTGCAGTTTTCAAAATATCCCAAACATCCCAAATTCGATACCTGAGCCATATTTTGGACCCAAATTTTGGCTCTCTGCACTTATTCGCAGTTTGAAATTCCGACTTTTTATACCAAAAATATGTCAATTACTGAAAGCGGCGGTGGGTCACATTTTGCCCAAACCTCCCTGCAGTTTTCAAAATATCCCAAACATCCCAAATTCGATACCTGATCCATATTTTGGAGCCAAATTCTGGCTCTCTGCACCTATTCGCCGTTTGAAAT
Source organism: Procambarus clarkii (assembly GCF_040958095.1). Classification (NCBI taxonomy): domain Eukaryota; kingdom Metazoa; phylum Arthropoda; class Malacostraca; order Decapoda; family Cambaridae; genus Procambarus; species Procambarus clarkii. Next base: position 286,297 of record NW_027189306.1, on the reverse strand, counting down.
TCCGCCTTTTTATTCCAAAAATCTGCCAATTAATGAAAGCGGCGGTGGGTCACATTTCCACAAACCCCCCTGCAGTTTTCAAAATATCCCAAACATCCCAAATTTGATACCAGGGCCATATGTTCGACCTAAATTCTGGCTCTCTGCACCTATTCGCAGTTTGATGTTCCGACTTTTTATACCAAAAATATGCCAATTACTGAAAGCGGCGGTGTTTCACATTTTGCCCAAACCCCTTGCAGTTTTCAAAATATCCAAAACATCCCAAATTCTATATCTGAGCCGTATTTTGGACCCAAATTCAGGCTCTCTGCACTTATTCGCAGTTTGAAATTCCGACTTTTTATACCAAAAATCTGCCAATTACTGAGAGCGGCGGTGGGTCACATTTTGCCCAAACCTCCCTGCAGTTTTCAAAATATCCCAAACATCCCAAATTCCATACCTGATCCATATTTTGTAGCCAAATTCTGGCTCTCTGCACCTATTCGCAGTTTGAAATTCCGACTTTTTATACCAAAAATCTGCCAATTACTGAGAGCGGCGGTGGGTCACATTTTGCCCAAACCTCCCTGCAGTTTTCAAAATATCCCAAACATCCCATATTCGATACTTGAGCCATATTTTGGACCCAAATTCTGGCTCTCTGCACCTATTCGCAGTTTGAATTTCCGACTTTTTATACCAAAAATATGCCAATTACTGAAAGCGGCAGTGGGTCACATTTTGCCCAAACCCCCCTGCAGTTTTCAAAATATCCCAAACATCCCAAATTCGATACTTGAGCCATATTTTGGACCCAAATTCTTGCTCTCTGCACCTATTCGCAGTTTGAAATTCCGAATTTTATACCAAAAATATGCCAATTACTGAAAGCGGCGGTGGGTCACATTTTGCCCAAACCCCCCTGCAGTTTTCAAAATATTCCAAACATCCAAAATTCGATACCTGAGCCATATTTTGGACCCAAATTCTGGCTCTCTGCACTTATTCGCATTTTGAAATTCCGACTTTTTATACCAAAAATATGACAATTACTGAAAGCGGCGGTGGGTCATATTTTGCCCAAACCCCCTTCAGTTTTCAAAATATCCCAAACATCCCAAATTCGATACCTGAGCCATATTTTGGACTCAAATTCTGGCTCTCTGAACCTATTCGCAGTTTGAAATTCCGACTTTTTATACCAAAAATCTGCCAATTACTGAAAGCGGCAGTGGGTCACATTTTGCCCAAACCCCCCTGCAATTTTCAAAATATCCCAAACATCCCAAATTCGATACCTGAGTCATATTTTTGACCCAAATTCTTGCTCTCTGCACCTATACGCAGTTTGAAATTCCGAATTTTATACCAAAAATATGCCAATTACTGAAAGCGGCGGTGGGTCACATTTTGCCCAAACCCCCCTGCAATTTTCAAAATATCCCAAACATCCCAAATTCGATACCTGAGTCATATTTTTGACCCAAATTCTTGCTCTCTGCACCTATACGCAGTTTGAAATTCCGAATTTTATACCAAAAATATGCCAATTACTGAAAGCGGTGGTGGGTCACATTTTGCCCAAACCCCCCGGCAGTTTTCATAATATCCCAAATTCGATACCTGAGCCATATTTTGGACTCAAATTCTGGCTCTTTGCACCTATTCGCAGTTTGGAGTTCCGACTTTTTATACCAAATATATGCCAATTACTGAAAGCGGCGGTGGGTCACATTTTGGCCAAACCCCCCTGCAGTTTTCAAAATATCCCAAACATCCCAAATTCGATACCTGAGCCATATTTTGGACCCAAATTCTTGCTCTCTGCACCTATTCGCAGTTTGAAATTCCGAATTTTATACCAAAAATATGCCAATTACTGAAAGCGGCGGTGGGTCACATTTTGCCAAAACCCCCCTGCAGTTTTCAAAATATCCCAAACATCCCATATTCGATACTTGAGCCATATTTTGGACCCAAATTCTCGCTCTCTGCACCTATTCGCAGTTTGAATTTCGATTTATTATACCAAAAATATGCCAATTACTGAAAGCGGCGGTGGGTCACATTTTGCCCAAACCCCCCTGCAGTTTTCAAAATAACCCAAACATCCCAAATTCGATACCTGAGCCATATTTTGGACCCAAATTCTGGCTCTCTGCACCTATTCGCAGTTTGATATTCCGAATTTTATACCAAAAATCTGCCAATTACTGAAAGCGGCGGTGGGTCACATTTTGCCCAAACCCCCCTGCATTTTTCAAAATATCACAAACATCCCAAATTCGATACCTGAGCCATATTTTGAACCCAAATTCTGGCTCTCTGCACTTATTCGCAGTTTGAAATTCCGACTTTTTATACCAAAAATATGCCAATTACTGAAAGCGGCGGTGGGTCACATTTTGCCCAAACCCCCCTGCAGTTTTCAAAATATCCCAAACATCCCAAATTCGATACCTGAGCCATATTTTGGAGCCAAATTCTGGCTCTCTGCACCTATTCGCCGTTTAAAATTCTGCCTTTTTATACCAAAAATATGCCAATTACTGAAAGCGGCGGTGTTTCTCATTTTGCCCAAACCCCCCTGCAGTTTTCAAAATATCCAAAACATCCCAAATTCGATACCTGACCCGTATTTTGGACCCAAATTCAGGCTCTCTGCACTTATTCGCAGTTTGAAATTCCGACTTTTTATACCAAAAATATGCCAATTACTGAAAGCTACGGTGGGTTACATTTTGCCCAAACCCCCCTGCAGTTTTCAAAATATCCCAAACATCCCATATTCGATACTTGAGCCATATTTTGGACCCAAATTCTGGCTCTCTGCACCTATTCGCAGTTTGAATTTCCGACTTTTTATACCAAAAATATGCCAATTACTGAAAGCGGCGGTGGGTCACATTTTGCCCAAACCCCCCTGCAGTTTTCAAAATATCCCAAACATCCCAAATTCAATACTTGAGCCATATTTTGGACTCAAATTCTGGCTCTCTGATCCTATTCGCAGTTTGAAATTTCGAATTTTATACAAAAAATCTGCCAATTACTGAAAGCGGCGGTGGGTCACATTTTGCCCAAACTCCCCTGCAGTTTTCAAAATATCCCAAACATCCCAAATTCGATACCTGAGCCATATTTTGGACCCAAATTTTGGCTCTCTGCACTTATTCGCAGTTTGAAATTCCGACTTTTTATACCAAAAATATGTCAATTACTGAAAGCGGCGGTGGGTCACATTTTGCCCAAACCTCCCTGCAGTTTTCAAAATATCCCAAACATCCCAAATTCGATACCTGATCCATATTTTGGAGCCAAATTCTGGCTCTCTGCACCTATTCGCCGTTTGAAATTCCGCCTTTTTATTCAAAAAATCTGCCAATTAATGAAAGCGGCGGTGGGTCACATTTCCACAAACCCCCCTGCAGTTTTCAAAATATCCCAAACATCCCAAATTTGATACCAGGGCCATATGTTCGACCTAAATTCTGGCTCTCTGCACCTATTCGCAGTTTGATGTTCCGACTTTTTATACCAAAAATATGCCAATTACTGAAAGCGGCGGTGTTTCACATTTTGCCCAAACCCCCTTGCAGTTTTCAAAATATCCAAAACATCCCAAATTCTATATCTGAGCCGTATTTTGGACCCAAATTCAGGCTCTCTGCACTTATTCGCAGTTTGAAATTCCGACTTTTTATACCAAAAATCTGCCAATTACTGAGAGCGGCGGTGGGTCACATTTTGCCCAAACCTCCCTGCAGTTTTCAAAATATCCCAAACATCCCAAATTCCATACCTGATCCATATTTTGTAGCCAAATTCTGGCTCTCTGCACCTATTCGCAGTTTGAAATTCCGACTTTTTATACCAAAAATCTGCCAATTACTGAGAGCGGCGGTGGGTCACATTTTGCCCAAACCTCCCTGCAGTTTTCAAAATATCCCAAACATCCCATATTCGATACTTGAGCCATATTTTGGACCCAAATTCTGGCTCTCTGCACCTATTCGCAGTTTGAATTTCCGACTTTTTATACCAAAAATATGCCAATTACTGAAAGCGGCAGTGGGTCACATTTTGCCCAAACCCCCCTGCAGTTTTCAAAATATCCCAAACATCCCAAATTCGATACTTGAGCCATATTTTGGACCCAAATTCTGGCTCTCTGCTCCTATTCGCAGTTTGAAATTTCGAATTTTATACGAAAAATCTGCCAATTACTGAAAGCGGCGGTGGGTCACATTTTGCCCAAACTCCCCTGCAGTTTTCAAAATTTCCCAAACATCCCAAATTCGATTCCTGAGCCATATTTTGGACCCAAATTTTGGCTCTCTGCACTTATTCGCAGTTTGAAATTCCGACTTTTTATACCAAAAATATGCCAATTACTGAAAGCGGCGGTGGGTCACATTTTGCCCAAACCTCCCTGCAGTTTTCAAAATATCCCAAACATCCCAAATTCGATACCTGATCCATAATTTGGAGCCAAATTCTGGCTCTCTTCACCTATTCGCCGTTTGAAATTCCGCCTTTTTATTCCAAAAATCTGCCTATTAATGAAAGCGGCGGTGGGTCACATTTCCCCAAACCCCCCTGCAGTTTTCAAAATATCCCAAACATCCCAAATTCGATTCCTGAGCCATATTTTGGACCCAAATTTTGGCTCTCTGCACCTATTCGCAGTTTGAAGTTCCGACTTTTTATACCAAAAATATGCCAATTACTGAAAGCAGCGGTGGGTCACATTTTGCCAAAACCCCCCTGCAGTTTTCAAAATATCCCAAACATCCCAAATTCGATACCTGAGCCATATTTTGAACCCAAATTCTGGCTCTCTGCACCTATTCGCCGTTTGAAATTCCGACTTTTTATACCAAAAATCTGCCAATTACTGAAAGCGGCAGTGGGTCACATTTTGCCCAAAACCCCCTGCAGTTTTCAAAATATCCCAAACATCCCATATTCGATACTTGAGCCATATTTTGGACCCAAATTCTGGCTCTCTGCACCTATTCGCAGTTTGAATTTCCGACTTTTTATACCAAAAATATGCCAATTACTGAAAGCGGCGGTGGGTCACATTTTGCTAAAACCCCCCTGCAGTTTTCAAAATATCCCAAATATCCCAAATTCGATACTTGAGCCATATTTTGGACCCAAATTCTGGCTCTCTGCTCCTATTCGCAGTTTGAAATTCCGAATTTTATACCAAAAATCTGCCAATTACTGAAAGCGGCGGTGGGTCACATTTTGCCCAAACTCCCCTGCAGTTTTCAAAATATCCCAAACATCCCAAATTCGATACCTGAGCCATATTTTGTACCCAAATTTTGGCTCTCTGCACTTATTCGCAGTTTGAAATTCCGACTTTTTATACCAAAAATATGCCAATTACTGAAAGCGGCGGTGGGTCACATTTTGCCCAAACCTCCCTGCAGTTTTCAAAATATCCCAAACATCCCAAATTCGATACCTGATCCATATTTTGGAGCCAAATTCTGGCTCTCTGCACCTATTCGCCGTTTGAAATTCCGCCTTTTTATTCAAAAAATCTGCCAATTAATGAAAGCGGCGGTGGGTCACATTTCCCCAAACCCCCCTGCAGTTTTCAAAATATCCCAAACATCCCAAATTCGATACCAGGGCCATATGTTCGACCTAAATTCTGGCTCTCTGCACCTATTCGCAGTTTGAAATTCCGACTTTTTATACCAAAAATCTGCCAATTACTGAAAGCGGCGGTGGGTCACATTTTGCCCAAACCGCCCTGCAGTTTTCAAAATATCCCAAACATCCCAAATTCGATACTTGAGCCATATTTTGGACCCAAATTCTGGCTCTCTGCTCCTATTCGCAGTTTGAAATTTCGAATTTTATACCAAAAATCTGCCAATTACTGAAAGCGGCGGTGGGTCACATTTTGCCCAAACCCCCCTGCAGTTTTCAAAATATCCCAAACATCCCAAATTCGATACTTGAGCCATATTTTGGACCCAAATTCTGGCTCTCTGCACCTATTCGCAGTTTGAATTTCCGACTTTTTATACCAAAAATATGCCAATTACTGAAAGCGGCGGTGGGTCACATTTTGCCCAAACACCCCTGCAGTTTTCAAAATATCCCAAACATCCCAAATTCGATACTTGAGCCATATTTTGGACCCAAATTCTGGCTCTCTGCTCCTATTCGCAGTTTGAAATTTCGAATTTTATACCAAAAATCTGCCAATTACTGAAAGCGGCGGTGGGTCACATTTTGCCCAAACTCCCCTGCAGTTTTCAAAATATCCCAAACATCCCAAATTCGATACCTGAGCCATATTTTGGACCCAAATTTTGGCTCCCTGCACTTATTCGCAGTTTGAAATTCCAACTTTTTATACCAAAAATATGCCAATTACTGAAATCGGCGGTGGGTCACATTTTGCCCAAACCTCCCTGCAGTTTTCAAAATATCCTAAACATCCAAAATTCGATACCTGATCCATATTTTGGAGCCAAATTCTGTCTCTCTGCACCTATTCGCAGTTTGAAATTCCGACTTTTTATACCAAAAATCTGCTAATTACTGAAAGCGGCAGTGGGTCACATTTTGCCCAAACCCCTCTGCAGTTTTCAAAATATCCCAAACATCCCAAATTCGATACCTGAGCCATATTTTGTACCCAAATTCTGGTTCTCTGCACCTATTCGCTGTTAGAAATTCCGACTTTTTATACCAAAAACCTGCCAATTACTGAAAGCGGCCGTGGGTCACATTTTGCCCAAACCCCCCTGCAGTTTTCAAAATATCCCAAATTCGATACCTGAGCCATATTTTGGACTCAAATTCTGGCTCTCTGCACCTATTCGCAGTTTGAAATTCCGACTTTTTTTACCAAAAATCTGCCAATTACTGAAAGCGGCAGTGGGTCACATTTTGCCCAAACCCCTCTGCAGTTTTCAAAATATCCCAAACATCCCAAATTCGATACCTGAGCCATATTTTGGACCCAAATTCTGGCTCTGCACCTATTCGCCGTTTGAAATTCCGACTTTTTATACAAAAAATCTGCCAATTACTGAAAGCGGCGGTCGGTCACATTTTGCCCAAACCCCCTGCAATTTTCAAAATATCCCAAACATCCCAAATTCGATACCTGAGTCATATTTTGGACCCAAATTCTTGCTCTCTGCACCTATTCGCAGTTTGAAATTTCAAATTTTATACCAAAAATATGCCAATTACTGAAAGCGGCGGTGGGTCACATTTTGCCCAAACCCCCCTGCAGTTTTCATAATATCCCAAATTCGATACCTGAGCCATATTTTGGACTCAAATTCTGGCTCTTTGCACCTATTCGCAGTTTGAAATTTCAAATTTTATACCAAAAATATGCCAATTACTGAAAGCGGCGGTGGGTCACATTTTGCCCAAACCCCCCTGCAGTTTTCATAATATCCCAAATTCGATACCTGAGCCATATTTTGGACTCAAATTCTGGCTCTTTGCACCTATTCGCTGTTAGAAATTCCGACTTTTTATACCAAAAACCTGCCAATTACTGAAAGCGGCCGTGGGTGACATTTTGCCCAAACCCCCCTGCAGTTTTCAAAATATCCCAAATTCGATACCTGAGCCATATTTTGGACTCAAATTCTAGCTCTCTGCACCTATTCGCAGTTTGAAATTCCGACTTTTTTTACCAAAAATCTGCCAATTACTGAAAGCGGCAGTGGGTCACATTTTGCCCAAACCCCTCTGCAGTTTTCAAAATATCCCAAACATCCCAAATTCGATACCTGAGCCATATTTTGGACCCAAATTCTGGCTCTCTGCACCTATTCGCCGTTTGAAATTCCGACTTTTTATACAAAAAATCTGCCAATTACTGAAAGCGGCGGTCGGTCACATTTTGCCCAAACCCCCTGCAATTTTCAAAATATCCCAAACATCCCAAATTCGATACCTGAGTCATATTTTGGACCCAAATTCTTGCTCTCTGCACCTATTCGCAGTTTGAAATTTCAAATTTTATACCAAAAATATGCCAATTACTGAAAGCGGCGGTGGGTCACATTTTGCCCAAACCCCCCTGCAGTTTTCATAATATCCCAAATTCGATACCTGAGCCATATTTTGGACTCAAATTCTGGCTCTTTGCACCTATTCGCAGTTTGAAATTCCGACTTTTTATACCAAAAATATGCCAATTACTGAAAGCGGCAGTGGGTCACATTTTGCCCAAACCCCCCCCTGCAGTTTTCAAAATATCCCAAACATCCCAAATTCGATACCTGAGCCATATTTTGGACCCAAATTCTTGCTCTCTGCACCTATTCGCAGTTTGAAATTCCGAATTTTATACCAAAAATATACCAATTACTGAAAGCGGCGGTGGGTCACATTTTGCCCAAACCCCCCTGCAGTTTTCAAAATATCCCAAACATCCAAAACTCGATACCTGAGCCATATTTTGGACCCAAATTCTGGCTCTCTGCACTTATTCTCAGTTTGAAATTCCGACTTTTTATACCAAAAATATGCCAATTACTGAAAGCGGCGGTGGGTCACATTTTGCCCAAACCCCCCTGCAGTTTTCAAAATATCCCAAACATCCCAAATTCGATACCTGAGCCATATTTTGGACCCAAATTCTGGCTCTCTGCACTTATTCGCAGTTTGAAATTCCGACTTTTTATACCAAAAATATGCCAATTACTGAAAGCGGCGGTGGGTCATATTTTGCCCAAACCCCCTGCAGTTTTCAAAATATCCCAAACATCCCAAATTCGATACCTGAGCCATATTTTGGAGCCAAATTCTGGCTCTCTGCACCTATTCGCCGTTTGAAATTCCGCCTTTTTATACCAAAAATATGCCAATTACTGAAAGCGGCGGTGGGTCACATTTTGCCCAAACCCCCCTGCAGTTTTCAAAATATCCAAAACATTCCAAATTCGATACCTGGGCCGTATTTTGGACCCAAATTCTGGCTCTCTGCACCTATTCGCAGTTTGAAATTCCGACTTTTTATACCAAAAATATGCCAATTAATGAAAGCGGCGGTGGGTCACATTTTGCCCAAACTCCCCTGCAGTTTTCAAAATTTCCCAAACATCCCAAATTCGATACCTGAGCCATATTTTGGACCCAAATTCTGGCTCTCTGCACCTATTCGCTGTTAGAAATTCGGACTTTTTATACCAAAAATCTGCCAATTACTGAAAGCGGCGGTGGGTCACATTTTGCCCAAACTCCCCTGCAGTTTTCAAAATATCCCAAATACGATACCTGAGCCATATTTTGGACTCAAATTCTGGCTCTCTGTCTCTATTCGCAGTTTGAAAGTCCGACTTTTTATACCAAAAATCTGCTAATTACTGAAAGCGGCAGTGGGTAACATTTTGCCCAAACCCCTCTGCAGTTTTCAAAATATCCCAAACATCCCAAATTCGATACCTGAGCCATATTTTGGACCCAAATTCTGGCTCTCCGCACCTATTCGCCGTTTGAAATTCCGACTTTTTATACAAAAAATCTGCCAATTACTGAAAGCGGCGGTGGGTCACATTTTGCCCAAACCCCCCTGCAATTTTCAAAATATCCCAAACATCCCAAATTCGATACCTGAGTCATATTTTGGACCCAAATTCTTGCTCTCTGCACCTATTCGCAGTTTGAAATTCCGAATTTTATACCAAAAATATGCCAATTACTAAAAGCGGCGGTGGGTCATATTTTGCCCAAACCCCCCTGCAGTTTTCATAATATCCCAAATTCGATACCTGAGCCATATTTTGGACTCAAATTCTGGCTCTTTGCACCTATTCGCAGTTTGAAATTCCGACTTTTTATACCAAAAATCTGCCAATTACTGAAAGCGGCGGTGGGTCACATTTTGCCCAAACCCCCTGCAGTTTTCAAAATATCCAAATCATCCCAAATTCGATACCTGAGCCATATTTTGGACTCAAATTCTGGCTCTTTGCACCTATTCGCAGTTTGAAATTCCGACTTTTTATACCAAAAATATGCCAATTAATGAAAGCGGCGTTTGGTCACATTTGTCTCAATCCTTCCTGAAGTTTTCAAAATATCCCAAACATCCAAATTTCGAGGCCTGAGCCATATTTTGGAGAAAAATTCTGGCTCTCTGAACGTATTCGCATATTGAAATTAAGTTTTTTTATACCCAACATATGCCAAGTACTGAAAGCGGCGTTTGGTCACATTTGTCCCAAACCCTCCTGCAGTTTTCAAAATATCCTAAACATCCGAATTTCGAGGCCTGAGCCATATTTTAGGGCCAAATTCTGGCTCTCTGCACATATTCGCAGTTTGAAATTATGACTTTTTTATACCCAATATATGCCACGTACTGAAAGCGGCGTTTGGTCACATTTGTCTCAATCCCCCCTGCAGTTTTCAAAATATCCCAAACATCCCAATTTCGAGGCCTGAGCCATATTTTTTAGCAAAATTCTGGCTCTCTGCAAGTATTCACAGTTTGTAATTACGACTTTTTTTACCCAACATATGCCAAGTACTGAAAGCGGCGTTTGGTCACATTTGTCCCAAACCTCCCTGCAGTTTTCAAAATATCCCAAACATCCCAATATCGAGGCCTGAGCCATATTTTTGAGCCAAATTCTGGCTCTCTGCACGTATTCGCAGTATGAAATTACGACTTTTTATACCCAACATATGCCAAGTCCTAAAAGCAGCAGTGAGTCACATTTTGCACAAACTCCCCTGCAGTTTTTGAAATATCCCAAATATCTCAATTTCGAGGCCTCATCCATATTTTGGAGCCAAATTCTGGCTCTCTACACGTATTCGCAGTTTGAAATTGAAAATTTTTTATACCCAACATATGCCAAGTACTGAAAGCGGCGTTTGGTCACATTTGTCTCAATCCCCCCTGCAGTTTTAAAAATATCCCAAACATTCCAATTTCGAGGCCTGAGCAATATTTTGGAGCCAAATTCTGGATCTCTGCACGTATTCACAGTTTGTAATTACGACTTTTTTTACCCAACATATGCCAAGTACTGAAAGCGGTGTTGGTCACATTTGTCCCAAACCTCCCTGCAGTTTTCAAAATATCCCAAATATCCCTATTTCGAGGCCTGAGCAATATTTTGGACCCAAGTTCTCGCTCTCTGCACGTATTCGCAGTTTGAAATTACGACTTTTTATACCAAACATATGCAAAGTACTGAAAGCGGCAGTGAGTCACATTTTGCACAAACTCCCCTGCAGTTTTCAAAATATCAGAAATATCCCAATTTCGAGCCCTAAGCCATATTTTGGAGCCAAATTCTGGCTCTCTGCACGTATTCGCAGTTTGAAATTACGACTTTTTATACCCTACATATGCCAAGTACTGAAAGCGGCGTTTTGTCACATTTGTCCCAAACCTCCCTGAAATTTTCAAAATATCCCAAATATCCCAATTTCGAGGCCTGAGCCATATTTTGGAGCCAAATTCTGGCGCTTTGCTCGTATTCGCAGTTTGAAATTACAACTTTGTTATACCCAACATATGCCAAGGACTGAAAACGGCGTTTGGTCACATTTGTCTCAATCCTTCCTGAAGTTTTCAAAATATCCCAAACATCCAAATTTCGAGGCCTGAGCCATATTTTGGAGAAAAATTCTGGCTCTCTGCACGTATTCGCAGTTTGAAATTCCGACTTTTTATACCAAAAATATGCCAATTACTGAAAACGGCGGTGGGTCACATTTTGCCCCAACCCCCCTGCAGTTTTCAAAATATCCCAAACATCCAAAATTCGATACCTGAGCCATATTTTGGAGCCAAATTCTGGCTCTCTGCACGTATTCGCAGTTTGAAATTACGACTTTTTATACCCAACATATGCCAAGTACTGAAAGCGGCGTTTGGTCACATTTGTCCCAAACCTCCCTGCAGTTTTCAAAATATCCCAAACATCCCAATTTCGAGGCCTGAGACTTATTTTGGAGCCAAATTCTGGCTTTATGCACGTATTCGCAGATTGAAATTATGACTTTTTATACCAAACATATGCAAAGTCCTGAAAGCGGCATTGAGTCATATTTGTCTCAATCCCCCCCTGCAGTTTTAAAAATATCCCAAACATTCCAATTTCGAGGCCTGAGCAATATTTTGGAGCCAAATTCTGGATCTCTGCACGTATTCACAGTTTGAAATAACGACTTTTTTATAACCAACATATGCCAAGTACTGAAAGCGGCGTTTGGTCACATTTGTCTCAATTCCCCCTGCAGTTTTAAAAATATCCCAAACATTCCAATTTCGAGGCCTGAGCAATATTTTGTAAGCAATATTTTGTAGCAATATTTTCAGTAATTGGCAGATTTTTGGTATAAAATTCGGAATTTCAAACTGCGAATAGGTGCAGAGAGCCAGAATTTGGGTCCAAAATATGGCTCAGGTATCGAATTTGGGATGTTTGGGATATTTTGAAAACTGTAGGGGGGTTTGGGCAAAATGTGACCCACCGCCGCTTTCAGTAATTGGCATATTTTTGGTATAATAAGTCGAAATTCAAACTGCGAATAGGTGCAGAGAGCGAGAATTTGGGTCCAAAATATGGCTTAAGTATCGAATATGGGATGTTTGGGATATTTTGAAAACTGCAGGGGGGTTTGGGCAAAATGTGACCCACCGCCGCTTTCAGTAATTGGCATATTTTTGGTATAAAATTCGGAATTTCAAACTGCGAATAGGTGCAGAGAGCAAGAATTTGGGTCCAAAATATGGCTCAGGTATCGAATTTGGGATGTTTGGGATATTTTGAAAACTGCAGGGGGGTTTGGCCAAAATGTGACCCACCGCCGCTTTCAGTAATTGGCATATTTTTGGTATAAAAAGTCGGAACTTCAAACTGCGAATAGGTGCAAAGAGCCAGAATTTGAGTCCAAAATATGGCTCAGGTATCGAATTTGGGATATTTTGAAAACTGCAGGGGGGTTTGGGCAAAATGTGACCCACCGCCGCTTTCAGTAATTGGCAATTTTTTAGAATAAAAAGTCGGAATTTCTAACAGCGAATAGGTGCAGAGAGCCAGAATTTGTGTCCAAAATATGGCTCAGGTATCGAATTTGGGATGTTTGGGATATTTTGAAAACTGCAGGGGGGTTTGGGCAAAATGTGACCCACCGCCGCTTTCAGTAATTGGCATATTTTTGGCATAAAAAGGCGGAATTTCAAACTGGGAATAGGTTCAGAGAGCCTGATTTTGGGTCAAAATATTGCTCAGGTATTGAATTTGGGATGTTTGGGATATTTTGAAAACTGCAGGGGGGTTTGGGCAAAATGTGACCCACCGCCGCTTTCATTAATTGGCATATTTTTGGTATAAAAAGTCGGAATTTCAAACTGCGAATAGGTGCAGAGAGCCAGAATTTGGGTCCAAAATACGGCTCAGGTATCGAATTTGGGATGTTTTGGATATTTTGAAAACTGCAGGGGGGGTTTGGGCAAAATGTGACCCACCGCCGCTTTCAGTAATTGGCATATTTTTGGTATAAAAAGTCGGAATTTCAAACTGCGAATAAGTGCAGAGAGCCAGAATTTGGGTCCAAAATATGGCTCAGGTATCGAATTTTGGATGTTTGGGATATTTTGAAAACTGCAGGGGGGTTTGGGCAAAATGTGACCCACTGCCGCTTTCAGTAATTGGCATATTTTTGGTATAAAATTCGGAATTTCAAACTGCGAATAGGTGCAGAGAGCAAGAATTTGGGTCCAAAATATGGCTCAGGTATCGAATTTGGGATGTTAGGGATATTTTGAAAACTGTAGGGGGGTTTGGGCAAAGTGTGACCCACCGCCGCTTTCAGTAATTGGCATATTTTTGGTATAAAAAGTCGGAATTTCAAACTGCGAATAGGTGCAAAGAGCCAGAATTTGAGTCCAAAATATGGCTCAGGTATCGAATTTGGGATATTATGAAAACTGCAGTGGGGTTATGCAAAATGTGACCCACCGCCGCTTTCAGTAATTGGCATATTTTTGGTATAAAATTCGGAATTTCAAACTGCGCATAGGTGCAGAGAGCAAGAATTTGGGTCCAAAATATGACTCAGGTATCGAATTTGGATGTTTGGGATATTTTGAAAATTGCAGGGGGGTTTGGGCAAAATGTGACCCACCGCCGCTTTCAGTAATTGGCAGATTTTTGGTATAAAAAGTCGGAATTTCTAACAGCGAATAGATGCAGAGAGCCAGAATTTGGGTCCAAAATATGGCTCAGGTATCGAATTTAGGATGTTTGGGATATTTTGAAAACTGCAGGGGGGTTTGGGCAAAATGTGACCCACCGCCGCTTTCAGTAATTGGCATATTTTTGGTATAAAAAGGCGGAATTTCAAACTGGGAATAGGTTCGGAGAGCAAGATTTTGGGTCAAAATATGGCTCAGGTATTGAATTTAGGATGTTTGGGATACTTTGAAAACTGCAGGGGGGTTTGGGCAAAATGTGACCCACCGCCGCTTTCATTAATTGGCATATTTTTGGTATAAAAAGTCGGAATTTCAAACTGCGAATAGGTGCAGAGAGCCAGAATTTGAGTCCAAAATATGGTTCAGGTATCGAATTTGGGATATTTTGAAAACTGCAGGGGGGTTTGGGCAAAATGTGACCCACCGCCGCTTTCAGTAATTGGAATATTTTTGGTATAAAAAGGCGGAATTTCAAACGGCGAATAGGTGAAGAGAGCCAGAATTTGGCTCCAAAATATGGCTCAGGTATCGAATTTGGGATGTTTGAGATATTTTGAAAACTGAAGGGGGTTTGGGCAAAATATGACCCACCGCCTCTTTCAGTAATTGGCATATTTTTGGTATAAAAAGTCGGAATTTCAAACTGCGAATAAGGGCAGAGAGCCAGAATTTGGGTCCAAAATATGGTTCAGGTATCGAATTTGGGATGTTTGGAATATTTTGAAAACTGCAGGGGGGTTTGGGATAAATGTGTCCCACCGCAGCTTTCAGTAATTGGCATATTTTTGGTATAATAAGTCGAAATTCAAACTGCGAATAAGTGCAGAGAGCCAGAATTTGGGTCCAAAATATGGCTCAGGTATCGAATTTGGGATGTTTTTGATATTTTGAAAACTGCAGGGGGGTTTGGGCAAAATGTGACCCACCGCCGCTTTCAGTAATTTGCAGATTTTTGGTATAAAATTGGGAATTTCAAACTGCGAATAGGTGCAGAGAGCCAGAATTTGGGTCCAAAATATGGCTCAGGTATCGAATTTGGGATGTTTGGGATATTTTGAAAACTGCAGGGGGGTTTGGGCAAAATGTGACCCACCGCCGCTTTCAGTAATTGGCATATTTTTGGTATAATAAGTCGAAATTCAAACGGCGAATAGGTGCAGAGAGCGAGAATTTGGGTATAAAATATGGCTCAAGTATCGAATATGGGATGTTTGGGATGTTTTGAAAACTGCAGGGGGGTTTGAGCAAAATGTGACCCACTGCCGCTTTCAGTAATTGGCAGATTTTTGGTAAAAAAAGTCGGAATTTCAAACAGCGAATAGTTGCAGAGAGCCAGAATTTGGGTCCAAAATATGGCTCAGGTATCGAATTTGGGATATTTTGAAAACTGCAGGGGGGTTTGGGCAAAATGTGACCCACCGCCGCTTTCAGTAATTGGCAGATTTTTGGTATAAAAAATCGGAATTTCAAACAGCGAATAGGTGCAGAGAGCCAGAATTTGGCTCCAAAATATGGCTCAGGTATTGGATTTGGGATGTTTGGGATATTTTGAAAACTACAGGGGGGTTTGGGCAAAATGTGACCCACCGCCGCTTTCAGTAATTGGCAGATTTTTGGTATAAAAAGTCGGAATTTCAAACTGCGAATAGGTGCAGAGAGCCAGAATTTAGGTCGAACATATGGCCCTGGTATCGAATTTTAGATGTTAGGGATATTTTGAAAACTGCAGGGGAGTTTAGGCAAAATGTGACCCACCGCCGCTTTCAGTAATTGGCAGATTTTTGGTATAAAATTCGGAATTTCAAACTGCGAATAGGAGCAGAGAGCCAGAATTTGGGTCCAAAATATGGCTCAGGTATCGAATTTGGGATGTTTGGGATATTTTGAAAACTGCAGGGGGGTTTGGGCAAAATGTGACCCACCGCCGCTTTCAGTAATTGGCATATGTTTGGTATAAAAAGTCGGAATTTCAAACTGCGAATAAGTGCAGAGAGCCAGAATTTGGGTCCAAAATATGGCTCAGGTATCGAATTTTGGATGTTTGGGATATTTTGAAAACTGCAGGGGGGTTTGGGCAAAATGTGACCCACCGCCGCTTTCAGTAATTGGCATATTTTTGGTATAAAATTCGGAATTTCAAACTGCGAATAGGTGCAGAGAGCAAGAATTTGGGTCCAAAATATGGCTCAGGTATCGAATTTGGGATGTTTGGGATATTTTGAAAACTGCAGGGGGGTTTGGGCAAAATGTGACCCACCGCCGCTTTCAGTAATTGGCATATTTTTGGTATAAAAAGTCGGAATTTCAAACTGCGAATAGGTGCAAAGAGCCAGAATTTGAGTCCAAAATGTGGCTCAGGTATCGAATTTGGGATATTATGAAAACTGCAGGGGGGTTTGGGCAAAATGTGACCTACCGCCACTTTCAGTAATTGGCATATTTTTGGTATAAAATTCGGAATTTCAAACTGCGAATAGGTGCAGAGAGCAAGAATTTGGGTCCAAAATATGACTCAGGTATCGAATTTGAGATGTTTGGGATATTTTGAAAATTGCAGGGGGGATTTGGGCAAAATGTGACCCACCGCCGCTTTCAGTAATTGGCAGATTTTTTGTATAAAAAGTCGGAATTTCAAACGGCGAATAGGTGCAGAGAGCCAGAATTTGGGTCCAAAATATGGCTCATTTATCGAATTTGGGATGTTTGGGATATTTTGAAAACTGCAGAGGGGTTTGGGCAAAATGTGACCCACTGCCGCTTTCAGTAATTGGCAGATTTTTGGTATAAAAAGTCGGAATTTCTAACAGCGAATAGGTGCAGAGAGCCAAAATTTGGGTCCAAAATATGGCTCAGGTATCGAATTTGGGATGTTTGAGATATTTTGAAAACTGCAGGGGGGTTTGGGCAAAATGTGACCCACCGCCGCTTTCAGTAATTGGCATATTTTTGGTATAAAAAGTCGGAAATTCAAACTGCGAATAGGTGCAGAGAGCCAGAATTTGGGTCCAAAATATGGCTCAAATATCGAATATGGGATGTTTGGGATATTTTGAAAACTGCAGGGGGGTTTGGGCAAAATGTGACCCACCGTAGCTTTCAGTAATTGGCATATTTTTGGTATAAAAAGTCGGAATTTCAAACTGCGAATAAGTGCAGAGAGCCTGAATTTGGGTCCAAAATACGGCTCAGGTATCGAATTTGGGATGTTTTGGATATTTTGAAAACTGCAGGGGGGTTTGGGCAAAATGTGAAACACCGCCGCTTTCAGTAATTGGCATATTTTTGGTATAAAATGCGGAATTTCAAACGGCGAATAGGTGCAGAGAGCCAGAATTTGGCTCCAAAATATGGCTCAGCTATCGAATTTGGGATGTTTGGGATATTTTGAAAACTGCAAGGGGGTTTGGGCAAAATGTGACCCACCGCCGCTTTCAGTAATTGGCATATTTTTTGTATAAAAATTCGGAATTTCAAACTGCGAATAAGTGCAGAGAGCCAGAATTTGGGTCCAAAATATGGCTCAGGTATCGAATTTGGGATGTTTGGGATATTTTGAAAACTGTAGGGGGGTTTGGGCAAAATGTGACCCACCGCCGCTTTCAGTAATTGGCATATTTTTGGTATAATAAGTCGAAATTCAAACTGCGAATAGGTGCGGAGAGCGAGAATTTGGGTCCAAAATATGGCTTAAGTATCGAATATGGGATGTTTGGGATATTTTGAAAACTGCAGGGGGGTTTGGGCAAAATGTGACCCACCGCCGCTTTCAGTAATTGGCATATTTTTGGTATAAAATTCGGAATTTCAAACTGTGAATAGGTGCAGAGAGCAAGAATTTGGGTCCAAAATATGGCTCAGGTATCGAATTTGGGATGTTTGGGATATTTTGAAAACTGCAGGGGGGTTTGGCCAAAATGTGACCCACCGCCGCTTTCAGTAATTGGCATATTTTTGGCATAAAAAGTCGGAACTTCAAACTGCGAATAGGTGCAAAGAGCCAGAATTTGAGTCCAAAATATGGCTCAGGTATCGAATTTGGGATATTTTGAAAACTGCAGGGGGGTTTGGGCAAAATGTGACCCACCGCCGCTTTCAGTAATTGGCAGATTTTTAGAATAAAAAGTCGGAATTTCTAACAGCGAATAGGTGCAGAGAGCCAGAATTTGTGTCCAAAATATGGCTCAGGTATCGAATTTGGGATGTTTGGGATATTTTGAAAACTGCAGGGGGGTTTGGGCAAAATGTGACCCACCGCCGCTTTCAGTAATTGGCATATTTTTGGCATAAAAAGGCGGAATTTCAAACTGGGAATAGGTTCAGAGAGCCAGATTTTGGGTCAAAATATGGCTCAGGTATTGAATTTGGGATGTTTGGGATATTTTGAAAACTGCAGGGGGGTTTGGGCAAAATGTGACCCACCGCCGCTTTCGTTAATTGGCATATTTTTGGTATAAAAAGTCGGAATTTCAAACTGCGAATAGGTGCAGAGAGCCAGAATTTGGGTCCAAAATACGGCTCAGGTATCGAATTTGGGATGTTTGGGATATTTTGAAAACTGAAGGGGGTTTGGGCAAAATATGACCCACCGCCTCTTTCAGTAATTTGCATATTTTTGGTATAAAAAGTCGGAATTTCAAACTGCGAATAAGGGCAGAGAGCCAGAATTTGGGTCCAAAATATGGTTCAGGTATCGAATTTGGGATGTTTGGAATATTTTGAAAACTGCAGGGGGGTTTGGGATAAATGTGTCCCACCGCCGCTTTCAGTAATTGGCATATTTTTGGTATAATAAGTCGAAATTCAAACTGCGAATAAGTGCAGAGAGCCAGAATTTGGGTCCAAAATATGGCTCAGGTATCGAATTTGGGATGTTTTTGATATTTTGAAAACTGCAGGGGGGTTTGGGCAAAATGTGACCCACCGCCGCTTTCAGTAATTTGCAGATTTTTGGTATAAAATTCGGAATTTCAAACTGCGAATAGGTGCAGAGAGCCAGAATTTGGGTCCAAAATATGGCTCAGGTATCGAATTTGGGATGTTTGGGATATTTTGAAAACTGCAGGGGGGTTTGGGCAAAATGTGACCCACCGCCGCTTTCAGTAATAGGCATATTTTTGGTATAATAAGTCGAAATTCAAACGGCGAATAGGTGCAGAGAGCGAGAATTTGGGTATAAAATATGGCTCAAGTATCGAATATGGGATGTTTGGGATGTTTTGAAAACTGCAGGGGGGTTTGAGCAAAATGTGACCCACTGCCGCTTTCAGTAATTGGCAGATTTTTGGTAAAAAAAAGTCGGAATTTCAAACAGCGAATAGTTGCAGAGAGCCAGAATTTGGGTCCAAAATATGGCTCAAGTATTGAATTTGGGATGTTTGGGATATTTTGAAAACTGCAGGGGGGTTTAGGCAAAATGTGACTCACCGCCGCTTTCAGTAATTGGCATATTTTTGGTATAAAATTCGGAATTTCAAACTGCGAATAGGTGCAGAGAGCCAGAATTTGGGTCCAAAATATGGCTCAGGTATCGAGTTTGGGATGTTTTTGATATTTTGAAAACTGCAGGGGGGTTTGGGCAAAATGTGACCCACCGCCGCTTTCAGTAATTTGCAGATTTTTGGTATAAAATTCGGAATTTCAAACTGCGAATAGGTGCAGAGAGTCAGAATTTGGGTCCAAAATATGGCTCAGGTATCGAATTTGGGATGTTTGGGATATTTTGAAAACTGCAGGGGGGTTTGGGCAAAATGTGACCCACCGCCGCTTTCAGTAATTGGCATATTTTTGGTATAATAAGTCGAAATTCAAACGGCGAATAGGTGCAGAGAGCGAGAATTTGGGTATAAAATATGGCTCAAGTATCGAATATGGGATGTTTGGGATGTTTTGAAAACTGCAGGGGGGTTTGAGCAAAATGTGACCCACTGCCGCTTTCAGTAATTGGCAGATTTTTGGTAAAAAAAGTCGGAATTTCAAACAGCGAATAGTTGCAGAGAGCCAGAATTTGGGTCCAAAATATGGCTCAAGTATTGAATTTGGGATGTTTGGGATATTTTGAAAACTGCAGGGGGGTTTAGGCAAAATGTGACTCACCGCCGCTTTCAGTAATTGGCATATTTTTGGTATAAAATTCGGAATTTCAAACTGCGAATAGGTGCAGAGAGCCAGAATTTGGGTCCAAAATATGGCTCAGGTATCGAGTTTGGGATGTTTGGGATATTTTGAAAACTGCAGGGGGTTTGGGGAAATGTGACCCACCGCCGCTTTCAATAACTGGCAGATTTTTTGAATAAAAAGGCGGAATTTAAACGGCGAATAGGTGCAGAGAGCCAGAATTTGAGTCCAAAATATGGCTCAGGTACCGAATTTGGGATATTTTGAAAACTGCAGGGGGGTTTGGGCAAAATGTGACCCACCGCCGCTTTCAGTAATTGGCAGATTTTTGGTATAAAAAGTCGGAATTTCAAACAGCGAATAGGTGCAGAGAGCCAGAATTTGAGTCCAAAATTTGGCTCAGGTATCGAATTTGGGATGTTTGGGACATTTTGAAAACTGCAGGGGGGTTTTGGCAAAATGTGACCCACCGCTGCTTTCAGTAATTGGCATATTTTCGATATAAAAAAGTCGGAATTTCAAACTGCGAATACGTGCAGAGAGCCAGAATTTGGCTCCAAAATATGGCTCAGGTATTGGATTTGGGATGTTTGGGATATTTTGAAAACTGCAGGGGGGTTTGGGCAAAATGTGACCCACCGCCGCTTTCAGTAATTGGCAGATTTTTGGTATAAAAAGTCGGAATTTCAAACTGCGAATAGGTGCAGAGAGCCAGAATTTAGGTCGAACATATGGCCCTGGTATCGAATTTAAGATGTTAGGGATATTTTGAAAACTGCAGGGGAGTTTGGGCAAAATGTGACCCACCGCCGCTTTCAGTAATTGGCAGATTTTTGGTATAAAATTCGGAATTTCAAACTGCGAATAGGAGCAGAGAGCCAGAATTTGGGTCCAAAATATGGCTCAGGTATCGAATTTGGGATGTTTGGGATATTTTGAAAACTGCAGGGGGGTTTGGGCAAAATGTGACCCACCGCCGCTTTCAGTAATTGGCATATTTTTGGTATAAAAAGTCGGAATTTCAAACTGCGAATAAGTGCAGAGAGCCAGAATTTGGGTCCAAAATATGGCTCAGGTATCGAATTTTGGATGTTTGGGATATTTTGAAAACTGCAGGGGGGTTTGGGCAAAATGTGACCCACCGCCGCTTTCAGTAATTGGCAGATTTTTGGTATAAAATTCGGAATTTCAAACTGCGAATAGGTGCAGAGAGCAAGAATTTGGGTCCAAAATATGGCTCAGGTATCGAATTTGGGATGTTTGGGATATTTTGAAAACTGCAGGGGGGTTTGGGCAAAATGTGACCCACCGCCGCTTTCAGTAATTGGCATATTTTTGGTATAAAAAGTCGGAATTTCAAACAGCGAATAGGTGCAAAGAGCCAGAATTTGAGTCCAAAATGTGGCTCAGGTATCGAATTTGGGATATTATGAAAACTGCAGGGGGGTTTGGGCAAAATGTGACCTACCGCCGCTTTCAGTAATTGGCATATTTTTGGTATAAAATTCGGAATTTCAAACTGCGAATAGGTGCAGAGAGCAAGAATTTGGGTCCAAAATATGACTCAGGTATCGAATTTGAGATGTTTGGGATATTTTGAAAATAGCAGGGGGGATTTGGGCAAAATGTGACCCACCGCCGCTTTCAGTAATTGGCAGATTTTTTGTATAAAAAGTCGGAATTTCAAACGGCGAATAGGTGCAGAGAGCCAGAATTTGGGTCCAAAATATGGCTCATTTATCGAATTTGGGATGTTTGGGATATTTTGAAAACTGCAGAGGGGTTTGGGCAAAATGTGACCCACTGCCGCTTTCAGTAATTGGCAGATTTTTGGTATAAAAAGTCGGAATTTCAAACTGCGAATAGGTGCAGAGAGCCAGAATTTGAGTCCAAAATATGGCTCAGGTATCGAATTTGGGATATTTTGAAAACTGCAGGGGGGTTTGGGCAAAATGTGACCCACCGCCGCTTTCAGTAATTGGCAGATTTTTGGTATAAAAAGTCGGAATTTCTAACAGCGAAAAGGTGCAGAGAGCCAAAATTTGGGTCCAAAATATGGCTCAGGTATCGAATTTGGGATGTTTGGGATATTTTGAAAACTGCAGGGGGGTTTGGGCAAAATGTGACCCACCGCTGCTTTCAGTAATTGGCATATTTTTGGTATAAAAAGGCGGAATTTCAAACTGGGAATAGGTTCAGAGAGCAAGATTTTGGGTCAAAATATGGGTCAGGTATTGAATTTAGGATGTTTGGGATACTTTGAAAACTGCAGGGGGGTTTGGGCAAAATGTGACCCACCGCCGCTTTCATTAATTGGCATATATTTGGTATAAAAAGTCGGAATTTCAAACTGCGAATAGGTGCAGAGAGCCAGAATTTGGGTCCAAAATACGGCTCAGGTATCGAATTTGGGATGTTTTGGATATTTTGAAAACAGCAGGGGGGTTTGGGCAAAATGTGACCCACCGCCACTTTCAGTAATTGGCATATTTTTTGTATAAAAAGGCGGAATTTCAAACGGCGACTAGGTGCAGAGAGCCAGAATTTGGCTCCAAAATATGGCTCAGGTATCGAATTTGGGATGTTTGGGATATTTTGAAAACTGCAGGGGGTTTGGGCAAAATATGACCCACCGCCGCTTGCAGTAATTGGCATATTTTTGTTATAAAAATTAGGAATTTCAAACTGAGAATAAGTGCAGAGAGCCAGAATTTGGGTCCAAAATATGGCTCAAGTATCGAATTTTGGATGTTTGGGATATTTTGAAAACTGCAGGGGTGTTTGGGCAAAATGTGACCCACCGCCGCTTTCAGTAATTGGCATATTTTTGGTATAAAATTCGGAATTTCAAACTGCGAATAGATGCAGAGAGCAAGAATTTGAGTCCAAAATATGGCTCATGTATCGAATTTGGGATATTATTAAAACTGCAGGGGGGTTTGGGCAAAATGTGACCCACCGCCGCTTTCAGTAATTGGCATATTTTTGGTATAAAATTCGGAATTTCAAACTGCGAATAGATGCAGAGAGCAAGAATTTGGGTCCAAAATATGACTCAGGTATCGAATTTGGGATGTTTGGGATATTTTGAAAATTGCAGGGGGGTTTAGGCAAAATGTGACCCACCGCCACTTTCAGTAATTGGCAGATTTTTTGTATAAAAAGTCGGAATTTCAAGCGGCGAATAGGTGCAGAGAGCAAGAATTTGGGTACAAAATATGGCTCAGGTATTTGAATTTGGGATGTTTGGGATATTTTGAAAACTGCAGAGGGGTTTGGGCAAAATGTCACCCACTGCCGCTTTCAGTAATTGGCAGATTTTTGGTAAAAAAAGTCGGAATTTCTAACAGCGAATAGGTGCAAAGAGCCAGAATTTGGGTCCAAAATATGGCTCAGGTATCGAATTTGGGATGTTTGGGATATTTTGAAAACTGCGGGGGGGTTTGGGCAAAATGTGACCCACCGCCGCTTTCAGTAATTGGCATATTTTTGGTATAAAAAGTCGGACTTTCAAACTGGGAATAGGTTCAGAGAGCAAGATTTTGGGTCAAAATATAGCTCAGGTATTGAATTTGGGATGTTTGGGATATTTTGAAAACTGCAGGGGGGTTTGGGCAAAATGTGACCCACCGCCGCTTTCAGTAATTGGCAGATTTTTGGTATAAAAAGTCGGAATTTCAAACTGCGAATAGGTGCAGAGAGCCAGAATTTAGGTCGAACATATGGCCCTGGTATCGAATTTAAGATGTTAGGGATATTTTGAAAACTGCAGGGGAGTTTGGGCAAAATGTGACCCACCGCCGCTTTCAGTAATTGGCAGATTTTTGGTATAAAATTCGGAATTTCAAACTGCGAATAGGAGCAGAGAGCCAGAATTTGGGTCCAAAATATGGCTCAGGTATCGAATTTGGGATGTTTGGGATATTTTGAAAACTGCAGGGGGGTTTGGGCAAAATGTGACCCACCGCCGCTTTCAGTAATTGGCATATTTTTGGTATAAAAAGTCGGAATTTCAAACTGCGAATAGGTGCAGAGAGCAAGAATTTGGGTCCAAAATATGGCTCAGGTATCGAATTTGGGATGTTTGGGATATTTTGAAAACTGCAGGGGGGTTTGGGCAAAATGTGACCCACCGCCGCTTTCAGTAATTGGCATATTTTTGGTATAAAAAGTCGGAATTTCAAACTGCGAATAGGTGCAAAGAGCCAGAATTTGAGTCCAAAATATGGCTCAGGTATCGAATTTGGGATATTATGAAAACTGCAGGGGGGTTTGGCAAAATGTGACCTACCGCCGCTTTCAGTAATTGGCATATTTTTGATATAAAATTCGGAATTTCAAACTGAGAATAAGTGCAGAGAGCCAGAATTTGGGTCCAAAATATGGCTCAAGTATCGAATTTTGGATGTTTGGGATATTTTGAAAACTGCAGGGGTGTTTGGGCAAAAAGTGACCCACCGCCGCTTTCAGTAATTGGCATATTTTTGGTATAAAATTCGGAATATCAAACTGCGAATAGGTGCAGAGAGCAAGAATTTGAGTCCAAAATATGGCTCAGGTATCGAATTTGGGATATTATTAAAACTGCAGGGGGGTTTGGGCAAAATGTGACCCACCGCCGCTTTCAGTAATTGGCAGATTTTTGGTATAAAATTCGGAATTTCAAACTGCGAATAGGTGCAGAGAGCCAGAATTTGGGTCCAAAATATGGCTCAGGTATCGAATTTGGGATGTTTGGGATATTTTGAAAACTGTAGGGGGGTTTGGGCAAAATGTGACCCACCGCCGCTTTCAGTAATTGGCATATTTTTGGTATAATAAGTCGAAATTCAAACTGCGAATAGGTGCAGAGAGCGAGAATTTGGGTCCAAAATATGGCTTAAGTATCGAATATGGGATGTTTGGGATATTTTGAAAACTGCAGGGGGGTTTGGGCAAAATGTGACCCACCGCCGCTTTCAGTAATTGGCATATTTTTGGTATAAAATTCGGAATTTCAAACTGCGAATAGGTGCAGAGAGCAAGAATTTGGGTCCAAAATATGGCTCAGGTATCGAATTTGGGATGTTTGGGATATTTTGAAAACTGCAGGGGGGTTTGGCCAAAATGTGACCCACCGCCGCTTTCAGTAATTGGCATATTTTTGGTATAAAAAGTCGGAACTTCAAACTGCGAATAGGTGCAAAGAGCCAGAATTTGAGTCCAAAATATGGCTCAGGTATCGAATTTGGGATATTTTGAAAACTGCAGGGGGGTTTGGGCAAAATGTGACCCACCGCCGCTTTCAGTAATTGGCAGATTTTTAGAATAAAATTCGGAATTTCTAACAGCGAATAGGTGCAGAGAGCCAGAATTTGTGTCCCAAATATGGCTCAGGTATCGAATTTGGGATGTTTGGGATATTTTGAAAACTGCAGGGGGGTTTGGACAAAATGTGACCCACCGCTGCTTTCAGCAATTGGCATATTTTTGGTATAAAAAGGCGGAATTTCAAACTGGGAATAGGTTCAGAGAGCAAGAATTTGGGTCAAAATATGGGTCAGGTATTGAATTTAGGATGTTTGGGATACTTTGAAAACTGCAGGGGGGTTTGGGCAAAATGTGACCCACCGCCGCTTTCATTAATTGGCATATATTTGGTATAAAAAGTCGGAATTTCAAACTGCGAATAGGTGCAGAGTGCCAGAATTTGGGTCCAAAATACGGCTCAGGTATCGAATTTGGGATGTTTTGGATATTTTGAAAACAGCAGGGGGGTTTGGGCAAAATGTGACCCACCGCCGCTTTCAGTAATTGGCATATTTTTTGTATAAAAAGGCGGAATTTCAAACGGCGACTAGGTGCAGAGAGCCAGAATTTGGCTCCAAAATATGGCTCAGGTATCGAATTTGGGATGTTTGGGATATTTTGAAAACTGCAGGGGGTTTGGGCAAAATATGACCCACCGCCGCTTGCAGTAATTGGCATATTTTTGGTATAAAAATTCGGAATTTCAAACTGAGAATAAGTGCAGAGAGCCAGAATTTGGGTCCAAAATATGGCTCAAGTATCGAATTTTGGATGTTTGGGATATTTTGAAAACTGCAGGGGTGTTTGGGCAAAATGTGACCCACCGCCGCTTTCAGTAATTGGCATATTTTTGGTATAAAATTCGGAATTTCAAACTGCGAATAGATGCAGAGAGCAAGAATTTGAGTCCAAAATATGGCTCATGTATCGAATTTGGGATATTATTAAAACTGCAGGGGGGTTTGGGCAAAATGTGACCCACCGCCGCTTTCAGTAATTGGCATATTTTTGGTATAAAATTCCCAATTTCAAACTGCGAATAGATGCAGAGAGCAAGAATTTGGGTCCAAAATATGACTCAGGTATCGAATTTGGGATGTTTGGGATATTTTGAAAATTGCAGGGGGGTTTAGGCAAAATGTGACCCACCGCCACTTTCAGTAATTGGCAGATTTTTTGTATAAAAAGTCGGAATTTCAAACGGCGAATAGGTGCAGAGAGCAAGAATTTGGGTACAAAATATGGCTCAGGTATTTGAATTTGGGATGTTTGGGATATTTTGAAAAATGCAGAGGGGTTTGGGCAAAATGTCACCCACTGCCGCTTTCAGTAATTGGCAGATTTTTGGTAAAAAAAGTCGGAATTTCTAACAGCGAATAGGTGCAGAGAGCCAGAATTTGGGTCCAAAATATGGCTCAGGTATCGAATTTGGGATGTTTGGGATATTTTGAAAACTGCGGGGGGGTTTGGGCAAAATGTGACCCACCGCCGCTTTCAGTAATTGGCATATTTTTGGTATAAAAAGGCGGAATTTCAAACTGGGAATAGGTTCAGAGAGCAAGATTTTGGGTCAAAATATAGCTCAGGAATTGAATTTGGGATGTTTGGGATATTTTGAAAACTGCAGGGGGGTTTGGGCAAAATGTGACCCACCGCCGCTTTCAGTAATTGGCAGATTTTTGGTATAAAAAGTCGGAATTTCAAACAGCGAATAGGTGCAGAGAGCCAGAATTTGAGTCCAAAATTTGGCTCAGGTATCGAATTTGGGATGTTTGGGATATTTTGAAAATTGCAGGGGGGTTTGGGCAAAATGTGACCCACCGCTGCTTTCAGTAATTGGCATATTTTCGATATAAAAAAGTCGGACTTTCAAACTGCGAATACGTGCAGAGAGCCAGAATTTGGCTCCAAAATATGGCTCAGGTATTGGATTTGGGATGTTTGGGATATTTTGAAAACTGCAGGGGGGTTTGGGCAAAATGTGACCCACCGCCGCTTTCAGTAATTGGCAGATTTTTGGTATAAAAAGTCGGAATTTCAAACTGCGAATAGGTGCAGAGAGCCAGAATTTAGGTCGAACATATGGCCCTGGTATCGAATTTAAGATGTTAGGGATATTTTGAAAACTGCAGGGGAGTTTGGGCAAAATGTGACCCACCGCCGCTTTCAGTAATTGGCAGATTTTTGGTATAAAATTCGGAATTTCAAACTGCGAATAGGAGCAGAGAGCCAGAATTTGGGTCCAAAATATGGCTCAGGTATCGAATTTGGGATGTTTGGGATATTTTGAAAACTGCAGGGGGGTTTGGGCAAAATGTGACCCACCGCCGCTTTCAGTAATTGGCATATTTTTGGTATAAAAAGTCGGAATTTCAAACTGCGAATAAGTGCAGAGAGCCAGAATTTGGGTCCAAAATATAGCTCAGGTATCGAATTTTGGATGTTTGGGATATTTTGAAAACTGCAGGGGGGTTTGGGCAAAATGTGACCCACCGCCGCTTTCAGTAATTGGCATATTTTTGGTATAAAATTCGGAATTTCAAACTGCGAATAGGTGCAGAGAGCAAGAATTTGGGTCCAAAATATGGCTCAGGTATCGAATTTGGGATGTTTGGGATATTTTGAAAACTGCAGGGGGGTTTGGGCAAAATGTGACCCACCGCCGCTTTCAGTAATTGGCATATTTTTGGTATAAAAAGTCGGAATTTCAAACTGCGAATAGGTGCAAAGAGCCAGAATTTGAGTCCAAAATATGGCTCAGGTATCGAATTTGGGATATTATGAAAACTGCTGGGGGGTTTGGCAAAATGTGACCTACCGCCGCTTTCAGTAATTGGCATATTTTTGGTATAAAATTCGGAATTTCAAACTGCGAATAGGTGCAGAGAGCAAGAATTTGGGTCCAAAATATGACTCAGGTATCGAATTTGAGATGTTTGGGATATTTTGAAAATTGCAGGGGGGATTTGGGCAAAATGTGACCCACCGCCGCTTTCAGTAATTGGCAGATTTTTTGTATAAAAAGTCGGAATTTCAAACGGCGAATAGGTGCAGAGAGCCAGAATTTGGGTCCAAAATATGGCTCATTTATCGAATTTGGGATGTTTGGGATATTTTGAAAACTGCAGAGGGGTTTGGGCAAAATGTGACCCACTGCCGCTTTCAGTAATTGGCAGATTTTTGGTATAAAAAGTCGGAATTTCAAACTGCGAATAGGTGCAGAGAGCCAGAATTTGAGTCCAAAATATGGCTCAGGTATCGAATTTGGGATATTTTGAAAACTGCAGGGGGGTTTGGGCAAAATGTGACCCACCGCCGCTTTCAGTAATTGGCAGATTTTTGGTATAAAAATTCGGTATTTCTAACAGCGAATAGGTGCAGAGAGCCAAAATTTGGGTCCAAAATATGGCTCAGGTATCGAATTTGGGATGTTTGGGATATTTTGAAAACTGCAGGGGGGTTTGGGCAAAATGTGACCCACCGCCGCTTTCAGTAATTGGCATATTTTTGGTATAAAAAGGCGGATTTTCAAACTGGGAATAGGTTCAGAGAGCAAGATTTTGGGTCAAAATATGGGTCAGGTATTGAATTTAGGATGTTTGGGATACTTTGAAAACTGCAGGGGGGTTTGGGCAAAATGTGACCCACCGCCGCTTTCATTAATTGGCATATATTTGGTATAAAAAGTCGGAATTTCAAACTGCGAATAGGTGCAGAGAGCCAGAATTTGGGTCCAAAATACGGCTCAGATATCGAATTTGGTATGTTTTGGATATTTTGAAAACAGCAGGGGGGTTTGGGCAAAATGTGACCCACCGCCGCTTTCAGTAATTGGCATATTTTTGGTATAAAAAGGCGGTATTTCAAACGGCGACTAGGTGCAGAGAGCCAGAATTTGTCTCCAAAATATGGCTCAGGTATCGAATTTGGGATGTTTGGGATATTTTGAAAACTGCAGGGGGTTTGGGCAAAATATGACCCACCGCCGCTTGCAGTAATTGGCATATTTTTGGTATAAAAATTCGGAATTTCAAACTGAGAATAAGTGCAGAGAGCCAGAATTTGGGTCCAAAATATGGCTCAAGTATCGAATTTTGGATGTTTGGGATATTTTGAAAACTGCAGGGGTGTTTGGGCAAAATGTGACCCACCGCCGCTTTCAGTAATTGGCATATTTTTGGTATAAAATTCGGAATATCAAACTGCGAATAGGTGCAGAGAGCAAGAATTTGAGTCCAAAATTTGGCTCAGGTATCGAATTTGGGATGTTTGGGATATTTTGAAAATTGCAGGGGGGTTTGGGCAAAATGTGACCCACCGCTGCTTTCAGTAATTGGCATATTTTCGATATAAAAAAGTCGGAATTTCAAACTGCGAATACGTGCAGAGAGCCAGAATTTGGCTCCAAAATATGGCTCAGGTATTGGATTTGGGATGTTTGGGATATTTTGAGAACTGCAGGGGGGTTTGGGCAAAATGTGACCCACCGCCGCTTTCAGTAATTGGCAGATTTTTGGTATAAAAAGTCGGAATTTCAAACTGCGAATAGGTGCAGAGAGCCAGAATTTAGGTCGAACATATGGCCCTGGTATCGAATTTAAGATGTTAGGGATATTTTGAAAACTGCAGGGGAGTTTGGGCAAAATGTGACCCACCGCCGCTTTCAGTAATTGGCAGATTTTTGGTATAAAATTCGGAATTTCAAACTGCGAATAGGAGCAGAGAGCCAGAATTTGGGTCCAAAATATGGCTCAGGTATCGAATTTGGGATGTTTGGGATATTTTGAAAACTGCAGGGGGGTTTGGGCAAAATGTGACCCACCGCCGCTTTCAGTAATTGGCATATTTTTGGTATAAAAAGTCGGAATTTCAAACTGCGAATAGGTGCAAAGAGCCAGAATTTGAGTCCAAAATATGGCTCAGGTATCGAATTTGGGATATTATGAAAACTGCGGGGGGGGTTTGGCAAAATGTGACCTACCGCCGCTTTCAGTAATTGGCATATTTTTGGTATAAAATTCGGAATTTCAAACTGCGAATAGGTGCAGAGAGCAAGAATTTGGGTCCAAAATATGACTCAGGTATCGAATTTGAGATGTTTGGGATATTTTGAAAATTGCAGGGGGGATTTGGGCAAAATGTGACCCACCGCCGCTTTCAGTAATTGGCAGATTTTTTGTATAAAAAGTCGGAATTTCAAACGGCGAATAGGTGCAGAGAGCCAGAATTTGGGTCCAAAATATGGCTCATTTATCGAATTTGGGATGTTTGGGATATTTTGAAAACTGCAGAGGGGTTTGGGCAAAATGTGACCCACTGCCGCTTTCAGTAATTGGCAGATTTTTTGTATAAAAAGTCGGAATTTCAAACTGCGAATAGGTGCAGAGAGCCAGAATTTGAGTCCAAAATAAGGCTCAGGTATCGAATTTGGGATATTTTGAAAACTGCAGGGGGGGTTTGGGCAAAATGTGACCCACCGCTGCTTTCAGTAATTGGCAGATTTTTGGTATAAAAATTCGGTATTTCTAACAGCGAATAGGTGCAGAGAGCCAAAATTTGGGTCCAAAATATGGCTCAGGTATCGAATTTGGGATGTTTGGGATATTTTGAAAACTGCAGGGGCGTTTGGGCAAAATGTGACCCACCGCCGCTTTCAGTAATTGGCATATTTTTGGTATAAAAAGGCGGATTTTCAAACTGGGAATAGGTTCAGAGAGCAAGATTTTGGGTCAAAATATGGGTCAGGTATTGAATTTAGGATGTTTGGGATACTTTGAAAACTGCAGGGGGGTTTGGGCAAAATGTGACCCACCGCCGCTTTCATTAATTGGCATATATTTGGTATAAAAAGTCGGAATTTCAAACTGCGAATAGGTGCAGAGAGCCAGAATTTGGGTCCAAAATACGGCTCAGATATCGAATTTGGGATGTTTTGGATATTTTGAAAACAGCAGGGGGGTTTGGGCAAAATGTGACCCACCGCCGCTTTCAGTAATTGGCATATTTTTGGTATAAAAAGGCGGAATTTCAAACGGCGACTAGGTGCAGAGAGCCAGAATTTGGCTCCAAAATATGGCTCAGGTATCGAATTTGGGATGTTTGGGATATTTTGAAAACTGCAGGGGGTTTGGGCAAAATATGACCCACCGCCGCTTGCAGTAATTGGCATATTTTTGGTATAAAAATTCGGAATTTCAAACTGAGAATAAGTGCAGAGAACCAGAATTTGGGTCCAAAATATGGCTCAAGTATCGAATTTTGGATGTTTGGGATATTTTGATAACTGCAGGGGTGTTTGGGCAAAATGTGACCCACCGCCGCTTTCAGTAATTGGCATATTTTTGGTATAAAATTCGGAATATCAAACTGCGAATAGGTGCAGAGAGCAAGAATTTGAGTCCAAAATATGGCTCAGGTATCGAATTTGGGATATTATTAAAACTGCAGGGGGGTTTGGGCAAAATGTGACCCACCGCCGCTTTCAGTAATTGGCAGATTTTTGGTATAAAATTCGGAATTTCAGACTGCGAATAGATGCAGAGAGCAAGAATTTGGGTCCAAAATATGACTCAGGTATCGAATTTGGGATGTTTGGGATATTTTGAAAATTGCAGGGGGGTTTAGGCAAAATGTGACCCACCGCCACTTTCAATAATTGGCAGATTTTTTGTATAAAAAGTCGGAATTTCAAGCGGCGAAAAAGTGCAGAGAGCAAGAATTTGGGTACAAAATATGGCTCGGGTATTTGAATTTGGGATGTTTGGGATATTTTGAAAACTGCAGAGGGGTTTGGGCAAAATGTGACCCACTGCCGCTTTCAGTAATTGGCAGATTTTTGGTAAAAAAAGTCGGAATTTCTAACAGCGAATAGGTGCAGAGAGCCAGAATTTGGGTCCAAAATATGGCTCAGGTATCGAATTTGGGATGTTTGGGATATTTTGAAAACTGCAGGGGGGTTTGGGGAAAATGTGACCCACCGCCGCTTTCAGTAATTGGCATATTTTTGGTATAAAAAGGCGGAATTTCAAACTGGGAATAGGTTCAGAGAGCAAGATTTTGGGTCAAAATATAGCTCAGGTATTGAATTTGGGATGTTTGGGATATTTTGAAAACTGCAGGGGGGTTTGGGCAAAATGTGACCCACCACCGCTTTCAGTAATTGGCATATTTTTGGTATAAAAAGTCGGAAATTCAAACTGCGAATAGGTGCAGAGAGCCAGAATTTGGGTCCAAAATATGGCTCAAATATCGAATATGGGATGTTTGGGATATTTTGAAAACTGCAGGGGGGTTTGGGCAAAATGTGACCCACCGTAGCTTTCAGTAATTGGCATATTTTTGGTATAAAAAGTCGGAATTTCAAACTGCGAATAAGTGCAGAGAGCCTGAATTTGGGTCCAAAATACGGCTCAGGTATCGAATTTGGGATGTTTTGGATATTTTGAAAACTGCAGGGGGGTTTGGGCAAAATGTGAAACACCGCCGCTTTCAGTAATTGGCATATTTTTGGTATAAAATGCGGAATTTCAAACGGCGAATAGGTGCAGAGAGCCAGAATTTGGCTCCAAAATATGGCTCAGCTATCGAATTTGGGATGTTTGGGATATTTTGAAAACTGCAAGGGGGTTTGGGCAAAATGTGACCCACCGCCGCTTTCAGTAATTGGCATATTTTTTGTATAAAAATTCGGAATTTCAAACTGCGAATAAGTGCAGAGAGCCAGAATTTGGGTCCAAAATATGGCTCAGGTATCGAATTTGGGATGTTTGTGATATTTTGAAAAATGCAGGGGGGTTTGGGCAAAATGTGACCCACCGCCGCTTTCAGTAATTGGCAGATTTTTGGTATAAAATTCGGAATTTCAAACTGCGAATAGGTGCAGAGAGCGAGAATTTGGGTCCAAAATATGGCTTAAGTATCGAATATGGGATGTTTGGGATATTTTGAAAACTGCAGGGGGGTTTGGGCAAAATGTGACCCACCGCCGCTTTCAGTAATTGGCATATTTTTGGTATAAAATTCGGAATTTCAAACTGCGAATAGGTGCAGAGAGCAAGAATTTGGGTCCAAAATATGGCTCAGGTATCGAATTTGGGATGTTTGGGATATTTTGAAAACTGCAGGGGGGTTTGGCCAAAATGTGACCCACCGCCGCTTTCAGTAATTGGCATATTTTTGGTATAAAAAGTCGGAACTTCAAACTGCGAATAGGTGCAAAGAGCCAGAATTTGAGTCCAAAATATGGCTCAGGTATCGAATTTGGGATATTTTGAAAACTGCAGGGGGGTTTGGGCAAAATGTGACCCACCGCCGCTTTCAGTAATTGGCAGATTTTTAGAATAAAATTCGGAATTTCTAACAGCGAATAGGTGCACAGAGCCAAAATTTGTGTCCAAAATATGGCTCAGGTATCGAATTTGGGATGTTTGGGATATTTTGAAAACTGCACGGGGGTTTGGGCAAAATGTGACCCACCGCCGCTTTCAGTAATTGGCATATTTTTGGCATAAAAAGGCGGAATTTCAAACTGGGAATAGGTTCAGAGAGCCAGATTTTGGGTCAAAATATGGCTCAGGTATTGAATTTGGGATGTTTGGGATATTTTGAAAACTGCAGGGGGGTTTGGGCAAAATGTGACCCACCGCCGCTTTCATTAATTGGCATATTTTTGGTATAAAAAGTCGGAATTTCAAACTGCGAATAGGTGCAGAGAGCCAGAATTTGGGTCCAAAATACGGCTCAGGTATCGAATTTGGGATGTTTTGGATATTTTGAAAACTGCAGGGGGGTTTGGGCAAAATGTGACCCACCGCCGCTTTCAGTAATTGGCATATTTTTGGTATAAAAAGTCGGAATTTCAAACTGCGAATAAGTGCAGAGAGCCAGAATTTGGGTCCAAAATATGGCTCAGGTATCGAATTTTGGATGTTTGGGATATTTTGAAAACTGCAGGGGGGTTTGGGCAAAATGTGACCCACTGCCGCTTTCAGTAATTGGCATATTTTAGGTATAAAATTCGGAATTTCAAACTGCGAATAGGTGCAGAGAGCAAGAATTTGGGTCCAAAATATGACTCAGGTATCGAATTTGGATGTTTGGGATATTTTGAAAATTGCAGGGGGGTTTGGGCAAAATGTGACCCACCGCCGCTTTCAGTAATTGCCAGTTTTTTTGTATAAAAAGTCGGAATTTCAAACGGCGAATAGGTGCAGAGAGCCAGAATTTGGGTCCAAAATATGGCTCAGGTATCGAATTTGGGATGTTTGGGATATTTTGAAAACTGCAGAGGGGTTTGGGCAAAATGTGACCCACTGCCGCTTGTAGTAATTGGCAGATTTTTGGTATAAAAAGTCGGAATTTCAAACTGCGAAAAGGTGCAGAAAGCTAGAATTTGAGTCCAAAATATGGTTCAGGTATCGAATTTGGGATATTTTGAAAACTGCAGGGGGGTTTGGGCAAAATGTGACCCACCGCCGCTTTCAGTAATTGGCAGATTTTTGGTATAAAAAGTCGGAATTTCTAACAGCGAATAGATGCAGAGAGCCAGAGTTTGGGTCCAAAATATGGCTCAGGTATCGAATTTAGGATGTTTGGGATATTTTGAAAACTGCAGGGGGGGTTTGGGCAAAATGTGACCCACCGCCGCTTTCAGTAATTGGCATATTTTTGGTATAAAAAGGCGGAATTTCAAACTGGGAATAGGTTCAGAGAGCAAGATTTTGGGTCAAAATATGGCTCAGGTATTGAATTTAGGATGTTTGGGATACTTTGAAAACTGCAGGGGGGTTTGGGCAAAATGTGACCCACCGCCGCTTTCAGTAATTGGCATATTTTTGGTATAAAAAGTCGGAATTTCAAACTGCGAATAGGTGCAGAGAGCCAGAATTTGAGTCCAAAATATGGTTCAGGTATCGAATTTGGGATATTTTGAAAACTGCAGGGGGGTTTGGGCAAAATGTGACCCACCGCCGCTTTCAGTAATTGGCATATTTTTGGTATAAAAAGGCGGAATTTCAAACGGCGAATAGGTGAAGAGAGCCAGAATTTGGCTCCAAAATATGGCTCAGGTATCGAATTTGGGATGTTTGGGATATTTTGAAAACTGAAGGGGGTTTGGGCAAAATATGACCCACCGCCTCTTTCAGTAATTGGCATATTTTTGGTTTAAAAAGTCGGAATTTCAAACTGCGAATAGGTGCAAAGAGCCAGAATTTGAGTCCAAAATATGGCTCAGGTATCGAATTTGGGATATTATGAAAACTGCGGGGGGGTTTGGCAAAATGTGACCTACCGCCGCTTTCAGTAATTGGCATATTTTTGGTATAAAATTCGGAATTTCAAACTGCGAATAGGTGCAGAGAGCAAGAATTTGGGTCCAAAATATGACTCAGGTATCGAATTTGAGATGTTTGGGATATTTTGAAAATTGCAGGGGGGATTTGGGCAAAATGTGACCCACCGCCGCTTTCAGTAATTGGCAGATTTTTTGTATAAAAAGTCGGAATTTCAAACGGCGAATAGGTGCAGAGAGCCAGAATTTGGGTCCAAAATATGGCTCATTTATCGAATTTGGGATGTTTGGGATATTTTGAAAACTGCAGAGGGGTTTGGGCAAAATGTGACCCACTGCCGCTTTCAGTAATTGGCAGATTTTTGGTATAAAAACTCGGAATTTCAAACTGCGAATAGGTGCAGAGAGCCAGAATTTGAGTCCAAAATATGGCTCAGGTATCGAATTTGGGATATTTTGAAAACTGCAGGGGGGTTTGGGCAAAATGTGACCCACCGCTGCTTTCAGTAATTGGCAGATTTTTGGTATAAAAATTCGGTATTTCTAACAGCGAATAGGTGCAGAGAGCCAAAATTTGGGTCCAAAATATGGCTCAGGTATCGAATTTGGGATGTTTGGGATATTTTGAAAACTGCAGGGGGGTTTGGGCAAAATGTGACCCACCGCCGCTTTCAGTAATTGGCATATTTTTGGTATAAAAAGGCGGATTTTCAAACTGGGAATAGGTTCAGAGAGCAAGATTTTGGGTCAAAATATGGGTCAGGTATTGAATTTAGGATGTTTGGGATACTTTGAAAACTGCAGGGGGGTTTGGGCAAAATGTGACCCACCGCCGCTTTCATTAATTGGCATATATTTGGTATAAAAAGTCGGAATTTCAAACTGCGAATAGGTGCAGAGAGCCAGAATTTGGGTCCAAAATACGGCTCAGATATCGAATTTGGGATGTTTTGGATATTTTGAAAACAGCAGGGGGGTTTGGGCAAAATGTGACCCACCGCCGCTTTCAGTAATTGGCATATTTTTGGTATTAAATTCGGAATTTCAGACTGCGAATAGATGCAGAGTAATTGGCCGCTTTCAGTAATTGGCATATTTTTGGTATAAAAAGGCGGAATTTCAAACGGCGACTAGGTGCAGAGAGCCAGAATTTGGCTCCAAAATATGGCTCAGGTATCGAATTTGGGATGTTTGCATCCCAAATGCAGGGGTGTTTGGGCAAAATGTGACCCACCGCCGCTTTCAGTAATTGGCATATTTTTGGTATAAAATTCGGAATATCAAACTGCGAAAAGGTGCAGAGAGCAAGAATTTGAGTCCAAAATATGGCTCAGGTATCGAATTTGGGATATTATTAAAACTGCAGGGGGGTTTGGGCAAAATGTGACCCACCGCCGCTTTCAGTAATTGGCATATTTTTGGTATAAAATTCGGAATTTCAGACTGCGAATAGATGCAGAGAGCAAGAATTTGGGTCCAAAATATGACTCAGGTATCGAATTTGGGATGTTTGGGATATTTTGAAAATTGCAGGGGGGTTTAGGCAAAATGTGACCCACCGCCACTTTCAATAATTGGCAGATTTTTTGTATAAAAAGTCGGAATTTCAAGCGGCGAAAAGGTGCAGAGAGCAAGAATTTGGGTACAAAATATGGCTCGGGTATTTGAATTTGGGATGTTTGGGATATTTTGAAAACTGCAGAGGGGTTTGGGCAAAATGTGACCCACTGCCGCTTTCAGTAATTGGCAGATTTTTGGTAAAAAAAGTCGGAATTTCTAACAGCGAATAGGTGCAGAGAGCCAGAATTTGGGTCCAAAATATGGCTCAGGTATCGAATTTGGGATGTTTGGGATATTTTGAAAACTGCAGGGGGGTTTGGGCAAAATGTGACCCACCGCCGCTTTCAGTAATTGGCATATTTTTGGTATAAAAAGGCGGAATTTCAAACTGGGAATAGGTTCAGAGAGCAAGATTTTGGGTCAAAATATAGCTCAGGTATTGAATTTGGGATGTTTGGGATATTTTGAAAACTGCAGGGGGGTTTGGGCAAAATGTGACCCACCGCCGCTTTCAGTAATTGGCATATTTTTGGTATAAAAAGTCGGAAATTCAAACTGCGAATAGGTGCAGAGAGCCAGAATTTGGGTCCAAAATATGGCTCAAATATCGAATATGGGGTGTTTGGGATATTTTGAAAACTGCAGGGGGGTTTGGGCAAAATGTGACCCACCGTAGCTTTCAGTAATTGGCATATTTTTGGTATAAAAAGTCGGAATTTCAAACTGCGAATAAGTGCAGAGAGCCTGAATTTGGGTCCAAAATACGGCTCAGGTATCGAATTTGGGATGTTTTGGATATTTTGAAAACTGCAGGGGGGTTTGGGCAAAATGTGAAACACCGCCGCTTTCAGTAATTGGCATATTTTTGGTATAAAATGCGGAATTTCAAACGGCGAATAGGTGCAGAGAGCCAGAATTTGGCTCCAAAATATGGCTCAGCTATCGAATTTGGGATGTTTGGGATATTTTGAAAACTGCAAGGGGGTTTGGGCAAAATGTGACCCACCGCCGCTTTCAGTAATTGGCATATTTTTTGTATAAAAATTCGGAATTTCAAACTGCGAATAAGTGCAGAGAGCCAGAATTTGGGTCCAAAATATGGCTCAGGTATCGAATTTGGGATGTTTGTGATATTTTGAAAAATGCAGGGGGGTTTGGGCAAAATGTGACCCACCGCCGCTTTCAGTAATTGGCAGATTTTTGGTATAAAATTCGGAATTTCAAACTGCGAATAGGTGCAGAGAGCCAGAATTTGGGTCCAAAATATGGCTCAGGTATCGAATTTGGGATGTTTGGGATATTTTGAAAACTGTAGGGGGGTTTGGGCAAAATGTGACCCACCGCCGCTTTCAGTAATTGGCATATTTTTGGTATAATAAGTCGAAATTCAAACTGCGAATAGGTGCAGAGAGCGAGAATTTGGGTCCAAAATATGGCTTAAGTATCGAATATGGGATGTTTGGGATATTTTGAAAACTGCAGGGGGGTTTGGGCAAAATGTGACCCACCGCCGCTTTCAGTAATTGGCATATTTTTGGTATAAAATTCGGAATTTCAAACTGCGAATAGGTGCAGAGAGCAAGAATTTGGGTCCAAAATATGGCTCAGGTATCGAATTTGGGATGTTTGGGATATTTTGAAAACTGCAGGGGGGTGTGGCCAAAATGTGACCCACCGCCGCTTTCAGTAATTGGCATATTTTTGGTATAAAAAGTCGGAACTTCAAACTGCGAATAGGTGCAAAGAGCCAGAATTTGAGTCCAAAATATGGCTCAGGTATCGAATTTGGGATATTTTGAAAACTGCAGGGGGGTTTGGGCAAAATGTGACCCACCGCCGCTTTCAGTAATTGGCAGATTTTTAGAATAAAATTCGGAATTTCTAACAGCGAATAGGTGCACAGAGCCAAAATTTGTGTCCAAAATATGGCTCAGGTATCGAATTTGGGATGTTTGGGATATTTTGAAAACTGCACGGGGGTTTGGGCAAAATGTGACCCACCGCCGCTTTCAGTAATTGGCATATTTTTGGCATAAAAAGGCGGAATTTCAAACTGGGAATAGGTTCAGAGAGCCAGATTTTGGGTCAAAATATGGCTCAGGTATTGAATTTGGGATGTTTGGGATATTTTGAAAACTGCAGGGGGGTTTGGGCAAAATGTGACCCACCGCCGCTTTCATTAATTGGCATATTTTTGGTATAAAAAGTCGGAATTTCAAACTGCGAATAGGTGCAGAGAGCCAGAATTTGGGTCCAAAATACGGCTCAGGTATCGAATTTGGGATGTTTTGGATATTTTGAAAACTGCAGGGGGGTTTGGGCAAAATGTGACCCACCGCCGCTTTCAGTAATTGGCATATTTTTGGTATAAAAAGTCGGAATTTCAAACTGCGAATAAGTGCAGAGAGCCAGAATTTGGGTCCAAAATATGGCTCAGGTATCGAATTTTGGATGTTTGGGATATTTTGAAAACTGCAGGGGGGTTTGGGCAAAATGTGACCCACTGCCGCTTTCAGTAATTGGCATATTTTTGGTATAAAATTCGGAATTTCAAACTGCGAATAGGTGCAGAGAGCAAGAATTTGGGTCCAAAATATGACTCAGGTATCGAATTTGGATGTTTGGGATATTTTGAAAATTGCAGGGGGGTTTGGGCAAAATGTGACCCACCGCCGCTTTCAGTAATTGCCAGTTTTTTTGTATAAAAAGTCGGAATTTCAAACGGCGAATAGGTGCAGAGAGCCAGAATTTGGGTCCAAAATATGGCTCAGGTATCGAATTTGGGATGTTTGGGATATTTTGAAAACTGCAGAGGGGTTTGGGCAAAATGTGACCCACTGCCGCTTGTAGTAATTGGCAGATTTTTGGTATAAAAAGTCGGAATTTCAAACTGCGAAAAGGTGCAGAAAGCTAGAATTTGAGTCCAAAATATGGTTCAGGTATCGAATTTGGGATATTTTGAAAACTGCAGGGGGGTTTGGGCAAAATGTGACCCACCGCCGCTTTCAGTAATTGGCAGATTTTTGGTATAAAAAGTCGGAATTTCTAACAGCGAATAGATGCAGAGAGCCAGAATTTGGGTCCAAAATATGGCTCAGGTATCGAATTTAGGATGTTTGGGATATTTTGAAAACTGCAGGGGGGGTTTGGGCAAAATGTGACCCACCGCCGCTTTCAGTAATTGGCATATTTTTGGTATAAAAAGGCGGAATTTCAAACTGGGAATAGGTTCAGAGAGCAAGATTTTGGGTCAAAATATGGCTCAGGTATTGAATTTAGGATGTTTGGGATACTTTGAAAACTGCAGGGGGGTTTGGGCAAAATGTGACCCACCGCTGCTTTCAGTAATTGGCATATTTTTGGTATAAAAAGTCGGAATTTCAAACTGCGAATAGGTGCAGAGAGCCAGAATTTGAGTCCAAAATATGGTTCAGGTATCGAATTTGGGATATTTTGAAAACTGCAGGGGGGTTTGGGCAAAATGTGACCCACCGCCGCTTTCAGTAATTGGCATATTTTTGGTATAAAAAGGCGGAATTTCAAACGGCGAATAGGTGAAGAGAGCCAGAATTTGGCTCCAAAATATGGCTCAGGTATCGAATTTGGGATGTTTGGGATATTTTGAAAACTGAAGGGGGTTTGGGCAAAATATGACCCACCGCCTCTTTCAGTAATTGGCATATTTTTGGTATAAAAAGTCGGAATTTCAAACTGCGAATAAGGGCAGAGAGCCAGAATTTGGGTCCAAAATATGGCTCAGGTATCGAATTTGGGATGTTTGGAATATTTTGAAAACTGCAGGGGGGTTTGGGATAAATGTGTCCCACCGCCGCTTTCAGTAATTGGCATATTTTTGGTATAAAAAGTCGGAAATTCAAACTGCGAATAGGTGCAGAGAGCCAGAATTTGGGTCCAAAATATGGCTCAAGTATCGAATATGGGATGTTTGGGATATTTTGAAAACTGCAGGGAGGGTTTGGGCAAAATGTGACCCACTGCCGCTTTCAGTAATTGGCAGATTTTTGGTATAAAAAGTCGGAATTTCAAACGACGAATAGTTGCAGAGAGCCAGAATTTGGGTTCAAAATATGGCTCAGGTATCGAATTTGGGATGTTTGGGATATTTTGAAAATTGCAGGGGGGTTTGGGCAAAATGTGACCCACCGCCTCTTTCAGTAAGTGGCATATTTTTTGTATAAAATTCGGAATTTCAAACTGCGAATAGGTGCAGAGAGCAAGAATTTGGGTCCAAAATATGACTCAGGTATCGAATTTGGGATGTTTGGGATATTTTGAAAATTGCAGGGGGGTTTGGGCAAAATGTGACCCACCGCCTCTTTCAGTAAGTGGCATATTTTTTGTATAAAAATTCGGAATTTCAAACGGCGAATAGGTGCAGAGAGTCAGAATTTGGGTCCAAAATATGGCTCAGGTATCGAATTTGGGATGTTTGGGATATTTTGAAAACTGCAGAGGGGTTTGGGCAAAATGTGACCCACTGCCGCTTTCAGTAATTGGCATATTTTTGGTATAAAAAGTCGGAATTTCAAACTGCGAATAGGTGCAGAGAGCCAGAATTTGGGTCGAAAATATGGCCCAGGTATCGAATTTGGGATGTTTGGGATATTTTGAAAACTGCAGGGGGGTTTGGGAAAAATGTGACCCACCGCCGCTTTCAGTAATTGGCATATTTTTGGTATAAAAATTCGGAATTTCAAACTGCGAATAGGTGCAGAGAGCCAGAATTTGAATCCAAAATATGGCTCAGGTATCGAATTTGGGATATTTTGAAAACAACGATGGGTCATATTTTGCCCAAACTCCCCTGCAGTTTTAAAATGTCTGAAATGTCGGATATTTGACTCCTGAGCATGATTTTTGAGCCGAATTCTGACTCTCT
Organism: Procambarus clarkii; assembly: GCF_040958095.1. Taxonomy (NCBI): domain Eukaryota; kingdom Metazoa; phylum Arthropoda; class Malacostraca; order Decapoda; family Cambaridae; genus Procambarus; species Procambarus clarkii. The sequence continues at coordinate 243,937 of NW_027189306.1, read as the reverse complement.
GCACCTATTTTCCGTTTCAAATTACGAATTTTCATACCGAAAATATGCCAATTACTGAAAACAGCAATGGGTCATATTTTGCACAAACCCCCCTGCAGTTTTTAAAATGTTTTAAATGTCGGAAGTTTGACTCCTGAGCGTGATTTTTGAGCCGAATTCTGACTCTCTGCACCAATTTTCAGTTTCAAATTACGACGTTTCATACCGAAAATATGCCAATTACTGTAAACGGCGATGGGTCATATTTTGCCCAAACCCCCCTGCAGTTTTCAAAAGGTCTGAAATGTCAGAAATTTGACTCCTGAGAGTGATTTTTGAGCCGAATTCTGACTCTCTGCACCTATTTTCAGTTTCAAATTACGAATTTTTATACCAAAAATATGCCAATTACTGAAAAGGGCGATGGGTCATATTTTGCCCAAACCCCCCTGCAGTTTTCAAAATGTCTGAAATGTCGGAAATTTGACTCCTGAGAGTGATTTTTGAGCCGAATTCTGACTCTCTGCACCTATTTTCAGTTTCAAATTACGACTCTTCATACCGAAAATATGCCAATTACTGAAAACAGCAATGGGTCATATTTTGCCCAACCCCACTGCAGTTTTTAAAATGTCTGAAATGTCGGAAATTTGACTCCTGAGCGTGATTTTTGAGCCGAATTCTGACTCTCTGCACCTATTTTCAGTTTCAAATTACGACTTTTTATACCGAAAATATGCCAATTACTGTAAACGCTGATGGGTCATATTTTGCCCAAACCCCCCTGCAGTTTTCAAAATGTTTGAAAAGTCGAAAATTTGACTTCTGAGCGTGATTTTTTATCCGAATTCTGACTCTCTGCACATATTTTCAGTTTCATATTACGACTTTTTATACCGAAAATATGCTAATTACTGAAAACGTCGATGGGTCATTTTTTGCCCAAACCCCCCTGCAGTTTTTAAAATGTCTGAAATGTCGGAAATTTGACTCCTGAGCGTGATTTTGTATCCGAATTCTGACTCTCTGCACCTATTTTCAGTTTCAAATTACGAATTTTCATACCGAAAATATGCCAATTACTGAAAACAGCGATGGGTCATATTTTGCCCAAACCCCCCTGTAGTTTTCAAAATGTCTGAAATGTCGGAAATTTTACTCCTGAGCGTGATTTTTGAGCCGAATTCTGACTCTCTGCACCTATTTTCAGTTTCAAATTACGACTTTTCATACCGAAAATATGCTTATTACTGAAAACAACGATAGGTCATATTTTGCCCAAACTCCCCTGCAGTTTTTAAAATGTCTGAAATGTCCGATATTTGACTCCTGAGCATGATTTTTGAGCCGAATTCTGACTCTCTGCACCTATTTTCAGTTTCAAATTACGACGTTTCATACCGAAAATATGCCAATTACTGTTAACGGCGATGGGTCATATTTTGCCCAAACCCCCCTGCAGTTTTCAAAATGTCTAAAATGTCGGAAATTTGACTCCTGACCGTGATTTTTGAGCCGAATTCTGACTCTCTGCACCTATTTTCAGTTTCAAATTACGACGTTTCATACCGAAAATATGCCAATTACTGTAAACGGCGATGGGTCACATTTTGGCCAAACCCCCCCTGCAGTTTTCAAAATGTCTGAAATGTCGGAAATTTGACTCCTGAGCGTGATTTTGTATCCGAATTCTGACTCTCTGCACCTATATGCAGTGTCAAATTACGACTTTTTATACCGAAAATATGTCAATTACTGTAAACGGTGATAGGTCATATTTTGCCCAAACCCCCCTGCAGTTTACAAAATGTCTGAAATGTCGGAAATTTGACTCTTGAGCGTGATTTTGTATCCAAATTCTGACTCTCTGCACCTATATGCAGTGTCAAATTACGACTTTTTATACCGAAAATATGCCAATTACTGTAAACGGTGATAGGTCATATTTTGCCCAAACCCCCCTGCAGTTTACAAAATGTCTGAAATGTCGGAAATTTGACTTCTGAGCGTGATTTTTTATCCGTATTCTGACTCTCTGCACCTATTTTCAGTTTTAAATTACGACTTTTTATACCGAAAATATGCCAATTACTGAAAACGACGATGGGTCATATTTTGCCCAAACCCCCCTGCAGTTTTCAAAATGTCTGAAATGTCGGAAATTTGACTCCTGAGCGTGATTTTTTAGCCGAATTCTGACTCTCTGCACCTATTTTCAGTTTCAAATTACGAATTTTCATACCGAAAATATGCCAATTACTGAAAACAGCAATGGGTCATATTTTGCCCAAACCCCCCTGCAGTTTTTAAAATGTCTTAAATGTCGGAAGTTTGATTCCTGGGCGTGATTTTTGAGCCGAATTCTGACTTTCTGCACCTATTTTCAGTTTCAAATTACGACGTTTCATACCGAAAATATGCCAATTACTGTAAACGGCGATAGGTCATATTTTGCCAAAACCCCCCTGCAGTTTTCAAAATGTCTGAATTGTCGGAAATTTGACTCCTGAGAGTGATTTTTGAGCCGAATTCTGACTCTCTGCACTTATTTTCAGTTTCAAATTACGACTTTTTATACCGAAAATGTGCTAATTACTGAAAACGTCGATGGGTCATATTTTGCCCAAACCCCCCCCTGCAGTTTTCAAAATGTCTGAAATGTCAGAAATTTGACTCCTGAGCGTGATTTTTGAGCCGAATTCTGACTCTCTGCACCTATTTTCAGTTTCAAATTACGACGTTTCATACCGAAAATATGCCAATTACTGTAAACGGCGATGGGTCATATTTTGCCCAAACCCCCCTGCAGTTTTCAAAATGTCTGAAATGTCGGAAATTTGACTCCTGAGCGTGATTTTTGAGCCGAATTCAGACTCTCTGCACCTATTTTCAGTTTCAAATTACGACTTTTCATACCGAAAATATGCTTATTACTGAAAACAACGATGGGTCATATTTTGCCCAAACTCCCCTGCAGTTTTTAAAATGTCTGAAATGTCGGATATTTGACTCCTGAGCATGATTTTTGAGCCGAATTCTGACACTCTGCACCTATTTTCAGTTTCAAATTACGACATTTCATACCGAAAATATGCCAATTACTGTAAACTGCGATGGGTCATATTTTGCCAAAAGCCCCCTGCAGTTTTCAAAATGTCTGAAATGTCGGAAATTTCACTCCTGAGCGTGATTTTTGAGCCGAATTCTGACTCTCTGCACCTATTTTCAGTTTCAAATTACAACGTTTCATACCGAAAATATGCCAATTACTGTAAACGGCGATGGGTCACATTTTGGCCAAACCCCCCCTGCAGTTTTCAAAATGTCTGAAATGTCGGAAATTTGACTCCTGAGCGTGATTTTGTATCCGAATTCTGACTCTCTGCACCTATATGCAGTGTCATATTACGACTTTTTATACCGAAAATATGCCAATTACTGTAAACGGTGATAGGTCATATTTTGCCCAAACCCCCCTGCAGTTTACAAAATGTCTGAAATGTCGGAAATTTGACTTCTGAGCGTGATTTTTTATCCGAATTCTGACTCTCTGCACCTATTTTCAGTTTCAAATTACGACGTTTCATACCGAAAATATGCCAATTACTGTAAACTGCGATGGGTCATATTTTGCCAAAACCCCCCTGCAGTTTTCAAAATGTCTGAAATGTCCGAAATTTGACTCCTGAGAGTGATTTTTGAGCCGAATTCTGACTCTCTGCACCTATTTTCAGTTTCAAATTACGACTCTTCATACCGAAAATATGCCAATTACTGAAAACAGCAATGGGTCATATTTTGCCCAACCCCACTGCAGTTTTTAAAATGTCTGAAATGTCGGAAATTTGACTCCTGAGCGTGATTTTTGAGCCGAATTCTGACTCTCTGCACCTATTTTCAGTTTCAAATTACGACTTTTTATACCGAAAATATGCCAATTACTGTAAACGATGATGGGTCATATTTTGCCCAAACCCCCCTGCAGTTTTCAAAATGTTTGAAAAGTCGAAAATTTGACTTCTGAGCGTGATTTTTTATCCGAATTCTGACTCTCTGCACATATTTTCAGTTTCATATTACGACTTTTTATACCGAAAATATGCTAATTACTGAAAACGTCGATGGGTCATTTTTTGCCCAAACCCCCCTGCAGTTTTTAAAATGTCTGAAATGTCGGAAATTTGACTCCTGAGCGTGATTTTGTATCCGAATTCTGACTCTCTGCACCTATTTTCAGTTTCAAATTACGAATTTTCATACCGAAAATATGCCAATTACTGAAAACAGCGATGGGTCATATTTTGCCCAAACCCCCCTGTAGTTTTCAAAATGTCTGAAATGTCGGAAATTTTACTCTTGAGCGTGATTTTTGAGCCGAATTCTGACTCTCTGCACCTATTTTCAGTTTCAAATTACGACTTTTCATACCGAAAATATGCTTATTACTGAAAACAACGATAGGTCATATTTTGCCCAAACTCCCCTGCAGTTTTTAAAATGTCTGAAATGTCCGATATTTGACTCCTGAGCATGATTTTTGAGCCGAATTCTGACTCTCTGCACCTATTTTCAGTTTCAAATTACGACGTTTCATACCGAAAATATGCCAATTACTGTTAACGGCGATGGGTCATATTTTGCCCAAACCCCCCTGCAGTTTTCAAAATGTCTAAAATGTCGGAAATTTGACTCCTGACCGTGATTTTTGAGCCGAATTCTGACTCTCTGCACCTATTTTCAGTTTCAAATTACGACGTTTCATACCGAAAATATGCCAATTACTGTAAACGGCGATGGGTCACATTTTGGCCAAACCCCCCCTGCAGTTTTCAAAATGTCTGAAATGTCGGAAATTTGACTCCTGAGCGTGATTTTGTATCCGAATTCTGACTCTCTGCACCTATATGCAGTGTCAAATTACGACTTTTTATACCGAAAATATGTCAATTACTGTAAACGGTGATAGGTCATATTTTGCCCAAACCCCCCTGCAGTTTACAAAATGTCTGAAATGTCGGAAATTTGACTCCTGAGCGTGATTTTGTATCCGAATTCTGACTCTCTGCACCTATATGCAGTGTCAAATTACGACTTTTTATACCGAAAATATGCCAATTACTGTAAACGGTGATAGGTCATATTTTGCCCAAACCCCCCTGCAGTTTACAAAATGTCTGAAATGTCGGAAATTTGACTTCTGAGCGTGATTTTTTATCCGTATTCTGACTCTCTGCACCTATTTTCAGTTTTAAATTACGACTTTTTATACCGAAAATATGCCAATTACTGAAAACGACGATGGGTCATATTTTGCCCAAACCCCCCTGCAGTTTTCAAAATGTCTGAATTGTCGGAAATTTGACTCCTGAGAGTGATTTTTGAGCCGATTTCTGACTCTCTGCACTTATTTTCAGTTTCAAATTACGACTTTTTATACCGAAAATGTGCTAATTACTGAAAACGTCGATGGGTCATATTTTGCCCAAACCCCCCCTGCAGTTTTCAAAATGTCTGAAATGTCAGAAATTTGACTCCTGAGCGTGATTTTTGAGCCGAATTCTGACTCTCTGCACCTATTTTCAGTTTCAAATTACGACGTTTCATACCGAAAATATGCCAATTACTGTAAACAACGATGGGTCATATTTTGCCCAAACCCCCCTGCAGTTTTCAAAATGTCTGAAATGTCGGAAATTTGACTCCTGAGCGTGATTTTTGAGCCGAATTCAGACTCTCTGCACCTATTTTCAGTTTCAAATTACGACTTTTCATACCGAAAATATGCTTATTACTGAAAACAACGATGGGTCATATTTTGCCCAAACTCCCCTGCAGTTTTTAAAATGTCTGAAATGTCGGATATTTGACTCCTGAGCATGATTTTTGAGCCGAATTCTGACTCTCTGCACCTATTTTCAGTTTCAAATTACGACATTTCATACCGAAAATATGTCAATTACTGTAAACTGCGATGGGTCATATTTTGCCAAAAGCCCCCTGCAGTTTTCAAAATGTCTGAAATGTCGGAAATTTCACTCCTGAGCGTGATTTTTGAGCCGAATTCTGACTCTCTGCACCTATTTTCAGTTTCAAATTACAACGTTTCATACCGAAAATATGCCAATTACTGTAAACGGCGATGGGTCACATTTTGGCCAAACCCCCCCCCTGCAGTTTTCAAAATGTCTGAAATGTCGGAAATTTGACTCCTGAGCGTGATTTTGTATCCGAATTCTGACTCTCTGCACCTATATGCAGTGTCATATTACGACTTTTTATACCGAAAATATGCCAATTACTGTAAACGGTGATAGGTCATATTTTGCCCAAACCCCCCTGCAGTTTACAAAATGTCTGAAATGTCGGAAATTTGACTTCTGAGCGTGATTTTTTATCCGAATTCTGACTCTCTGCACCTATTTTCAGTTTCAAATTACGACGTTTCATACCGAAAATATGCCAATTACTGTAAACGGCGATGGGTCATATTTTGCCCAAACCCCCCTGCAGTTTTCAAAATGTCTGAAATGTCCGAAATTTGACTCCTGAGAGTGATTTTTGAGCCGAATTCTGACTCTCTGCACCTATTTTCAGTTTCAAATTACTACTTTTTATACCGAAAATATGCTAATTACTGAAAGCGTCGATGGGTCATATTTTGCCTAAACCCCCCAGCAGTTTTCAAAATGTCTGAAATGTCGGAAATTTGACTCCTGAGCGTGATTTTTGAGCCGAATTCTGACTCTCTGCACCTATTTTCAGTTTCAAATTACGACGTTTCAAACCGAAAATATGCCAATTACTCTAAACGGTGATGTGTCATTTTTTGCCCAAACTCCCCTGCAGTTTTCAAAATGTCTGAAATGTCGGAAATTTGACTCTTGAGCATGATTTTGCATCCAAATTCTGACTCTCTGCACCTATTTTCAGTTTCAAATTACGACTTTTTATACCAAAAATATGCCAATTACTGAAAAGGGCGATGTGTCATATTTTGCCCAAACCCCCCTGCAGTTTTCAAAATGTCTGAAATGTCGGAAATTTGACTCCTAAGAGTGATTTTTGAGCCCAATTCTGACTCTCTGCACCTATTTTCAGTTTCAAATTACGACTCTTCATACCGAAAATATGCCAATTACTGAAAACAGCAATGGGTCATATTTTGCCCAACCCCCCTGCAGTTTTTAAAATGTCTGAAATGTCAGAAATTTGACTCCTGAGCGTGATTTTTGAGCCGAATTCTGACTCTCTGCACCTATTTTCAGTTTCAAATTACGACGTTTCATACCGAAAATATGCCAATTACTGTAAACAACGATGGGTCATATTTTGCCCAAACCCCCCTGCAGTTTTCAAAATGTCTGAAATGTCGGAAATTTGACTCCTGAGCGTGATTTTTGAGCCGAATTCAGACTCTCTGCACCTATTTTCAGTTTCAAATTACGACTTTTCATACCGAAAATATGCTTATTACTGAAAACAACGATGGGTCATATTTTGCCCAAACTCCCCTGCAGTTTTTAAAATGTCTGAAATGTCGGATATTTGACTCCTGAGCATGATTTTTGAGCCGAATTCTGACACTCTGCACCTATTTTCAGTTTCAAATTACGACATTTCATACCGAAAATATGCCAATTACTGTAAACTGCGATGGGTCATATTTTGTCAAAAGCCCCCTGCAGTTTTCAAAATGTCTGAAATGTCGGAAATTTCACTCCTGAGCGTGATTTTTGAGCCGAATTCTGACTCTCTGCACCTATTTTCAGTTTCAAATTACAACGTTTCATACCGAAAATATGCCAATTACTGTAAACGGCGATGGGTCACATTTTGGCCAAACCCCCCCCTGCAGTTTTCAAAATGTCTGAAATGTCGGAAATTTGACTCCTGAGCGTGATTTTGTATCCGAATTCTGACTCTCTGCACCTATATGCAGTGTCATATTACGACTTTTTATACCGAAAATATGCCAATTACTGTAAACGGTGATAGGTCATATTTTGCCCAAACCCCCCTGCAGTTTACAAAATGTCTGAAATGTCGGAAATTTGACTTCTGAGCGTGATTTTTTATCCGAATTCTGACTCTCTGCACCTATTTTCAGTTTCAAATTACGACGTTTCATACCGAAAATATGCCAATTACTGTAAACGGCGATGGGTCATATTTTGCCCAAACCCCCCTGCAGTTTTCAAAATGTCTGAAATGTCCGAAATTTGACTCCTGAGAGTGATTTTTGAGCCGAATTCTGACTCTCTGCACCTATTTTCAGTTTCAAATTACTACTTTTTATACCGAAAATATGCTAATTACTGAAAGCGTCGATGGGTCATATTTTGCCTAAACCCCCCAGCAGTTTTCAAAATGTCTGAAATGTCGGAAATTTGACTCCTGAGCGTGATTTTTGAGCCGAATTCTGACTCTCTGCACCTATTTTCAGTTTCAAATTACGACGTTTCAAACCGAAAATATGCCAATTACTCTAAACGGTGATGTGTCATTTTTTGCCCAAACTCCCCTGCAGTTTTCAAAATGTCTGAAATGTCGGAAATTTGACTCTTGAGCATGATTTTGCATCCAAATTCTGACTCTCTGCACCTATTTTCAGTTTCAAATTACGACTTTTTATACCAAAAATATGCCAATTACTGAAAAGGGCGATGTGTCATATTTTGCCCAAACCCCCCTGCAGTTTTCAAAATGTCTGAAATGTCGGAAATTTGACTCCTAAGAGTGATTTTTGAGCCCAATTCTGACTCTCTGCACCTATTTTCAGTTTCAAATTACGACTCTTCATACCGAAAATATGCCAATTACTGAAAACAGCAATGGGTCATATTTTGCCCAACCCCCCTGCAGTTTTTAAAATGTCTGAAATGTCAGAAATTTGACTCCTGAGCGTGATTTTTGAGCCGAATTCTGACTCTCTGCACCTATTTTCAGTTTCAAATTACGACGTTTCATACCGAAAATATGCCAATTACTGTAAACGGCGATGGGTCATATTTTGCCCAAACCCCCCTGCAGTTTTCAAAATGTCTGAAATGTCGGAAATTTGACTCCTGAGCGTGATTTTTGAGCCGAATTCAGACTCTCTGCACCTATTTTCAGTTTCAAATTACGACTTTTCATACCGAAAATATGCTTATTACTGAAAACAACGATGGGTCATATTTTGCCCAAACTCCCCTGCAGTTTTTAAAATGTCTGAAATGTCGGATATTTGACTCCTGAGCATGATTTTTGAGCCGAATTCTGACACTCTGCACCTATTTTCAGTTTCAAATTACGACATTTCATACCGAAAATATGCCAATTACTGTAAACTGCGATGGGTCATATTTTGCCAAAAGCCCCCTGCAGTTTTCAAAATGTCTGAAATGTCGGAAATTTCACTCCTGAGCGTGATTTTTGAGCCGAATTCTGACTCTCTGCACCTATTTTCAGTTTCAAATTACAACGTTTCATACCGAAAATATGCCAATTACTGTAAACGGCGATGGGTCACATTTTGGCCAAACCCCCCCTGCAGTTTTCAAAATGTCTGAAATGTCGGAAATTTGACTCCTGAGCGTGATTTTGTATCCGAATTCTGACTCTCTGCACCTATATGCAGTGTCATATTACGACTTTTTATACCGAAAATATGCCAATTACTGTAAACGGTGATAGGTCATATTTTGCCCAAACCCCCCTGCAGTTTACAAAATGTCTGAAATGTCGGAAATTTGACTTCTGAGCGTGATTTTTTATCCGAATTCTGACTCTCTGCACCTTTTTTCAGTTTCAAATTACGACGTTTCATACCGAAAATATGCCAATTACTGTAAACGGCGATGGGTCATATTTTGCCCAAACCCCCCTGCAGTTTTCAAAATGTCTGAAATGTCCGAAATTTGACTCCTGAGAGTGATTTTTGAGCCGAATTCTGACTCTCTGCACCTATTTTCAGTTTCAAATTACGACTCTTCATACCGAAAATATGCTAATTACTGAAAACAGCAATGGGTCATATTTTGCCCAACCCCACTGCAGTTTTTAAAATGTCTGAAATGTCGGATATTTGACTCCTGAGCATGATTTTTGAGCCGAATTCTGACACTCTGCACCTATTTTCAGTTTCAAATTACGACATTTCATACCGAAAATATGCCAATTACTGTAAACTGCGATGGGTCATATTTTGCCAAAAGCCCCCTGCAGTTTTCAAAATGTCTGAAATGTCGGAAATTTCACTCCTGAGCGTGATTTTTGAGCCGAATTCTGACTCTCTGCACCTATTTTCAGTTTCAAATTACAACGTTTCATACCGAAAATATGCCAATTACTGTAAACGGCGATGGGTCACATTTTGGCCAAACCCCCCCTGCAGTTTTCAAAATGTCTGAAATGTCGGAAATTTGACTCCTGAGCGTGATTTTGTATCCGAATTCTGACTCTCTGCACCTATATGCAGTGTCATATTACGACTTTTTATACCGAAAATATGCCAATTACTGTAAACGGTGATAGGTCATATTTTGCCCAAACCCCCCTGCAGTTTACAAAATGTCTGAAATGTCGGAAATTTGACTTCTGAGCGTGATTTTTTATCCGAATTCTGACTCTGCACCTATTTTCAGTTTCAAATTACGACGTTTCATACCGAAAATATGCCAATTACTGTAAACGGCGATGGGTCATATTTTGCCCAAACCCCCCTGCAGTTTTCAAAATGTCTGAAATGTCCGAAATTTGACTCCTGAGAGTGATTTTTGAGCCGAATTCTGACTCTCTGCACCTATTTTCAGTTTCAAATTACGACTCTTCATACCGAAAATATGCCAATTACTGAAAACAGCAATGGGTCATATTTTGCCCAACCCCACTGCAGTTTTTAAAATGTCTGAAACGTCGGAAATTTGACTCCTGAGCGTGATTTTTGAGCCCAATTCTGACTCTCTGCACCTATTTTCAGTTTCAAATTACGACTTTTTATACCGAAAATATGCCAATTACTGTAAACGATGATGGGTCATATTTTGCCCAAACCCCCCTGCAGTTTTCAAAATGTTTGAAAAGTCGAAAATTTGACTTCTGAGCGTGATTTTTTATCCGAATTCTGACTCTCTGCACATATTTTCAGTTTCATATTACGACTTTTTATACCGAAAATATGCTAATTACTGAAAACGTCGATGGGTCATTTTTTGCCCAAACCCCCCTGCAGTTTTTAAAATGTCTGAAATGTCGGAAATTTGACTCCTGAGCGTGATTTTGTATCCGAATTCTGATTCTCTGCACCTATTTTCAGTTTCAAATTACGAATTTTCATACCGAAAATATGCCAATTACTGAAAACAGCGATGGGTCATATTTTGCCCAAACCCCCCTGTAGTTTTCAAAATGTCTGAAATGTCGGAAATTTTACTCCTGAGCGTGATTTTTGAGCCGAATTCTGACTCTGCACCTATTTTCAGTTTCAAATTACGACTTTTCATACCGAAAATATGCTTATTACTGAAAACAACGATAGGTCATATTTTGCCCAAACTCCCCTGCAGTTTTTAAAATGAATGAAATGTCCGATATTTGACTCCTGAGCATGATTTTTGAGCCGAATCCTGACTCTCTGCACCTATTTTCAGTTTCAAATTACGACGTTTCATACCGAAAATATGCCAATTACTGTTAACGGCGATGGGTCATATTTTGCCCAAACCCCCCTGCAGTTTTCAAAATGTCTAAAATGTCAGAAATTTGACTCCTGACCGTGATTTTTGAGCCGAATTCTGACTCTCTGCACCTATTTTCAGTTTCAAATTACGACGTTTCATACCGAAAATATGCCAATTACTGTAAACGGCGATGGGTCACATTTTGGCCAAACCCCCCCTGCAGTTTTCAAAATGTCTGAAATGTCGGAAATTTGACTCCTGAGCGTGATTTTGTATCCGAATTCTGACTCTCTGCACCTATATGCAGTGTCAAATTACGACTTTTTATACCGAAAATATGTCAATTACTGTAAACGGTGATAGGTCATATTTTGCCCAAACCCCCCTGCAGTTTACAAAATGTCTGAAATGTCGGAAATTTGACTCCTGAGCGTGATTTTGTATCCGAATTCTGACTCTCTGCACCTATATGCAGTGTCAAATTACGACTTTTTATACCGAAAATATGCCAATTACTGTAAACGGTGATAGGTCATATTTTGCCCAAACCCCCCTGCAGTTTACAAAATGTCTGAAATGTCGGAAATTTGACTTCTGAGCGTGATTTTTTATCCGTATTCTGACTCTCTGCACCTATTTTCAGTTTTAAATTACGACTTTTTATACCGAAAATATGCCAATTACTGAAAACGACGATGGGTCATATTTTGCCCAAACCCCCCTGCAGTTTTCAAAATGTCTGAAATGTCGGAAATTTGACTCCTGAGCGTGATTTTTTAGCCGAATTCTGACTCTCAGCACCTATTTTCAGTTTCAAATTACGAATTTTCATACCGAAAATATGCCAATTACTGAAAACAGCAATGGGTCATATTTTGCCCAAACCCCCCTGCAGTTTTTAAAATGTCTTAAATGTCGGAAGTTTGATTCCTGGGCGTGATTTTTGAGCCCAATTCTGACTTTCTGCACCTATTTTCAGTTTCAAATTACGACGTTTCATACCGAAAATATGCCAATTACTGTAAACGGCGATAGGTCATATTTTGCCAAAACCCCCCTGCAGTTTTCAAAATGTCTGAATTGTCGGAAATTTGACTCCTGAGAGTGATTTTTGAGCCGATTTCTGACTCTCTGCACTTATTTTCAGTTTCAAATTACGACTTTTTATACCGAAAATGTGCTAATTACTGAAAACGTCGATGGGTCATATTTTGCCCAAACCCCCCCTGCAGTTTTCAAAATGTCTGAAATGTCAGAAATTTGACTCCTGAGCGTGATTTTTGAGCCGAATTCTGACTCTCTGCACCTATTTTCAGTTTCAAATTACGACTTTTCATACCGAAAATATGCTTATTACTGAAAACAACGATGGGTCATATTTTGCCCAAACTCCCCTGCAGTTTTTAAAATGTCTGAAATGTCGGATATTTGACTCCTGAGCATGATTTTTGAGCCGAATTCTGACTCTCTGCACCTATTTTCAGTTTCAAATTACGACATTTCATACCGAAAATATGCCAATTACTGTAAACTGCGATGGGTCATATTTTGCCAAAATCCCCCTGCAGTTTTCAAAATGTCTGAAATGTCGGAAATTTCACTCCTGAGCGTGATTTTTGAGCCGAATTCTGACTCTCTGCACCTATTTTCAGTTTCAAATTACAACGTTTCATACCGAAAATATGCCAATTACTGTAAACGGCGATGGGTCACATTTTGGCCAAACCCCCCCTGCAGTTTTCAAAATGTCTGAAATGTCGGAAATTTGACTCCTGAGCGTGATTTTGTATCCGAATTCTGACTCTCTGCACCTATATGCAGTGTCATATTACGACTTTTTATACCGAAAATATGCCAATTACTGTAAACGGTGATAGGTCATATTTTGCCCAAACCCCCCTGCAGTTTACAAAATGTCTGAAATGTCGGAAATTTGACTTCTGAGCGTGATTTTTTATCCGAATTCTGACTCTCTGCACCTATTTTCAGTTTCAAATTACGACGTTTCATACCGAAAATATGCCAATTGCTGTAAACGGCGATGGGTCATATTTTGCCCAAACCCCCCTGCAGTTTTCAAAATGTCTGAAATGTCCGAAATTTGACTCCTGAGAGTGATTTTTGAGCCGAATTCTGACTCTCTGCACCTATTTTCAGTTTCAAATTACTACTTTTTATACCGAAAATATGCTAATTACTGAAAGCGTCGATGGGTCATATTTTGCCTAAACCCCCCAGCAGTTTTCAAAATGTCTGAAATGTCGGAAATTTGACTCCTGAGCGTGATTTTTGAGCCGAATTCTGACTCTCTGCACCTATTTTCAGTTTCAAATTACGACGTTTCAAACCGAAAATATGCCAATTACTCTAAACGGTGATGTGTCATTTTTTGCCCAAACTCCCCTGCAGTTTTCAAAATGTCTGAAATGTCGGAAATTTGACTCTTGAGCATGATTTTGCATCCAAATTCTGACTCTCTGCACCTATTTTCAGTTTAAAATTACGACTTTTTATACCAAAAATATGCCAATTACTGAAAAGGGCGATGTGTCATATTTTGCCCAAACCCCCCTGCAGTTTTCAAAATGTCTGAAATGTCGGAAATTTGACTCCTAAGAGTGATTTTTGAGCCCAATTCTGACTCTCTGCACCTATTTTCAGTTTCAAATTACGACTCTTCATACCGAAAATATGCCAGTTACTGAAAACAGCAATGGGTCATATTTTGCCCAACCCCCCTGCAGTTTTTAAAATGTCTGAAATGTCGGAAATTTTACTCCTGAGCGTGATTTTTGAGCCGAATTCTGACTCTCTGCACCTATTTTCAGTTTTAAATTACGACTTTTTATACCTAAAATATGCCAATTATTAAAAACGACGATGGGTCATATTTTGCCCAAACCCCCCTGCAGTTTTCAAAATGTCTGAAATGTCGGAAATTTGACTCCTGAGCGTGACTTTTGAGCCGAATTCTGACTCTCTGCACCTATTTTCAGTTTCAAATTACGACGTTTCATACCGAAAATATGCCAATTACTGTAAACGGCGATGGGTCATATTTTGCCCAAACCCCGCTGCAGTTTTCAAAATGTCTAAAATTTCGGAAATTTGACTACTGAGCGTGATTTTTTAGCCGAATTCTGACTCTCTGCACCTGTTTTCAGTTTCAAATTACGACTTTACATACCGAAAATATGCCAATTACTGAAAAAAGCAATGGTCATATTTTGCATAAACCCCCCTGCAGGTTTTAAAATGTCTGAAATGTCGGAAATTTGACTCCTGAGCGTGATTTTTGAGCCGAATTCTGACTCTCTGCACCTATTTTCAGTTTCAAATTACGACGTTTCATACCGAAAATATGCCAATTACTGTAAACGGCGATGGGTCATATTTTGCCCAAACCCCCCTGCAGTTTTCAAAATGTCTGAAATGTCGGAAATTTGACTCCTGAGAGTGATTTTTGAGCCGAATTCTGACTCTCTGCATCTGTTTTCAGTTTCAAATTACGACTTTTTATACCCAAAATATGCTAATTACTGAAAACGTCGATGGGTCATATTTTGCCCAAACCCCCCTGCAGTTTTCAAAATGTCTGAAATGTCGGAAATTTTACTCCTGAGCGTGATTTTTGAGCCGAATTCTGACTCTCTGCACCTATTTTCAGTTTCAAATTACGACGTTTCATACCGAAAATATGCCAATTACTGTAAACGGCGATGGGTCATATTTTGCCCAAAACCCCCTGCAGTTTTCAAAATGTCTGAAATGTCAGAAATTTGACTCCTGAGCGTGATTTTTGAGCCGAATTCTGACTCTCTGCACCTATTTTCAGTTTCAAATTACGACGTTTCAAACCGAAAATATGCCAATTACTCTAAACGGTGATGGGTCATATTTTGCCCAAACTCCCCTGCAGTTTTCAAAATGTCTGAAATGTCGGAAATTTGACTCTTGAGCATGATTTTGCATCCAAATTCTGACTCTCTGCACCTATTTTCAGTTTCAAATTACGACTTTTTATACCAAAAATATGCCAATTACTGAAAAGGGCGATGTGTCATATTTTGCCCAAACCCCCCTGCAGTTTTCAAAATGTCTGAAATGTCGGAAATTTGACTCCTAAGAGTGATTTTTGAGCCGAATTCTGACTCTCTGCACCTGTTTTCAGTTTCAAATTACGACTTTACATACCGAAAATATGCCAATTACTGAAAAAAGCAATGGTCATATTTTGCCTAAACCCCCCTGCAGGTTTTAAAATGTCTGAAATGTCGGAAATTTCACTCCTGAGCGTGATTTTTGAGCCGAATTCTGACTCTCTGCACCTATTTTCAGTTTCAAATTATATCGTTTCATACCGAAAATATGCCAATTACTGTAATCGGCGATGGGTCATATTTTGCCCAAACCCCCCTGCAGTTTTCAAAATGTCTGAAATGTCGGAAATTTGACTCCTGAGCGTGATTTTTGAGCCGAATTCTGACTCTCTGCACCTATTTTCAGTTTCAAATTACGACTTTTCATACCGAAAATATGCCAATTACTGAAAAGAGCGATGGGTCATATTTTGCCCAAACCCCCCTGTAGTTTTCAAAATGACTGAAATGTCGGAAATTTTACTCCTGAGCGTGATTTTTGAGCCGAATTCTGACTCTCTGCACCTATTTTCAGTTTCAAATTACGACTTTTCATACCGAAAATATGCTTATTACTGAAAACAACGATGGGTCATATTTTGCCCAAACTCCCCTGCAGTTTTTAAAATGTCTGAAATATCGGAAATTTTACTCCTGAGCATGATTTTTAAACCGAATGCTGACTCTCTGCACCTATTTTCAGTTTCAAATTACGACGTTTCATACCGAAAATATGCCAATTACTGTATACGGCGATGGGTCATATTTTGCCCAAACCCCCCTGCAGTTTTCAAAATGTCTGAAATGTCGGAAATTTGACTCCTGAGCGTGATTTTTGAGCCGAATTCTGACTCTCTGCACCTATTTTCAGTTTCAAATTATATCGTTTCATACCGAAAATATGCCAATTACTGTAATCGGCGATGGGTCATATTTTGCCCAAACCCCCCTGCAGTTTTCAAAATGTCTGAAATGTCGGAAATTTGACTCCTGAGCGTGATTTTTGAGCCGAATTCTGACTCTCTGCACCTATTTTCAGTTTCAAATTACGACTTTTCATACCGAAAATATGCCAATTACTGAAAAGAGCGATGGGTCATATTTTGCCCAAACCCCCCTGTAGTTTTCAAAATGACTGAAATGTCGGAAATTTTACTCCTGAGCGTGATTTTTTGAGCCGAATTCTGACTCTCTGCACCTATTTTCAGTTTCAAATTACGACTTTTCATACCGAAAATATGCTTATTACTGAAAACAACGATGGGTCATATTTTGCCCAAACTCCCCTGCAGTTTTTAAAATGTCTGAAATATCGGAAATTTTACTCCTGAGCATGATTTTTAAACCGAATGCTGACTCTCTGCACCTATTTTCAGTTTCAAATTACGACGTTTCATACCGAAAATATGCCAATTACTGTATACGGCGATGGGTCATATTTTGCCCAAACCCCCCTGCAGTTTTCAAAATGTCTGAAATGTCGGAAATTTGACTCCTGAGCGTGATTTTTGAGCCGAATTCTGACTCTCTGCACCTATTTTCAGTTTCAAATTACGACTTTTCATACCGAAAATATGCCAATTACTGAAAACAGCAATGGGTCATATTTTGCCCAAACCCCCCTGCAGTTTTTAAAATGTCTGAAATGTCGGAAATTTTACTCCTGAGTGTGATTTTTGAGCCGAATTCTGACTCTCTGCACCTATTTTCAGTTTCAAATTACGACGTTTCATACCGAAAATGTGCCAATTACTGTAAACGGCGATGGGTCATATTTAGCCCAAACCCCCCTGCAGTTTTCAAAATGTCTGAAATGTCGGAAATTTGACTCCTGACTGTGATTTTTGAGCCGAATTCTGACACTCTGTACTTATTTTCAGTTTCAAATTACGACTTTTCATACCGAAAATATGCCAATTACTGAAAACAGCAATGGGTCATATTTTGCCCAAACCCCCCTGCAGTTTTTAAAATGTCTGAAATGTCGGAAATTTTACTCCTGAGCGTGATTTTTGAGCCGAATTCTTACTCTCTGCACCTATTTTCAGTTTCAAATTACGACGTTTCATACCGAAAATATGCCAATTACTGTAAACTGCGATGGGTCATATTTTGCCAAAACCCCCCTGCAGTTTTCAAAATGTCTGAATTGTCGGAAATTTGACTCCTGAGAGTGATTTTTGAGCCGAATTCTGACTCTCTGCACCTATTTTCAGTTTCAAATTACGACTTTTTATACCGAAAATATGCTAATTACTGAAAACGTCGATGGGTCATATTTTGCCCAAACCCCCCCTGCAGTTTTCAAAATGTCTGAAATGTCGGAAATTTCACTCCTGAGCGTGATTTTTGAGCCGAATTCTGACTCTCTGCACCTATTTTCAGTTTCAAATTACAACGTTTCATACCGAAAATATGCCAATTACTGTAAACGGCGATGGGTCATATGTTGGCCAAACCCCCCTGCAGTTTTCAAAATGTCTGAAATGTCGGAAATTTGACTCCTGAGCGTGATTTTGTATCCGAATTCTGACTCTCTGCACCTATATGCAGTGTCAAATTACGACTTTTTATACCGAAAATATGCCAATTACTGTAAACGGTGATAGGTCATATTTTGCCCAAACCCCCCTGCAGTTTACAAAATGTCTGAAATGTCGGAAATTTGACTTCTGAGCGTGATTTTTTATCCGAATTCTGACTCTCTGCACCTATTTTCAGTTTTAAATTACGACTTTTTATACCGAAAATATGCCAATTACTGAAAACGACGATGGGTCATATTTTGCCCAAACCCTCCTGCAGTTTTCAAAATGTCTGAAATGTCGGAAATTTGACTCCTGAGCGTGATTTTTGAGCCGAATTCTGACTCTCTGCACCTATTTTCAGTTTCAAATTACGAATTTTCATACCGAAAATATGCCAATTACTGAAAACAGCAATGGGTCATATTTTGCCCAAACCCCCCAGCAGTTTTTAAAATGTCTTAAATGTCGGAAGTTTGATTCCTGAGCGTGATTTTTGAGCCTAATTCTGACTTTCTGCACCTATTTTCAGTTTCGTATTACGACTTTTCATACCGAAAATATGCCAATTACTAAAAACGGCAATGGGTCATATTTTGCCCAAACCCCCCTGCAGTTTTTAAAATGTCTGAAATGTTGGAAATTTTACTCCTGAGCGTGATTTTTGAGCCGAATTCTGACTCTCTGCACCTATTTTCAGTTTCATATTACGACGTTTCATACCGAAAATGTGCCAATTACTGTAAACGGCGATGGGTCATATTTTGCCCAAACACCCCTACAGTTTTCAAAATGTCTGAAATGTCGGAAATTTGACTCCTGAGCGTGATTTTTGAGCCGAATTCTGACTCTATGCACCTATTTTCAGTTTCAAATTACGACGTTTCATACCGAAAATATGCCAATTACTGAAAATGGCGATGGGTCATATTTTACCCAAACCCCCCTGCAGTTTTTAAAATGTCTGAAATGTCGGAAATTTGACTCCTGAGCGTGATATTTGAGCCGAATTCTGACTCTCTGCACCTATTTTCAGTTTCAACCCCCTCCCCTTCCGGCCCGTTGGCGTCGTGAGGGGGCTTGGTGGACGGCTGCCGGAGTGTGATGCTCCGTTGGGCAGTCCTCTGTCCTTTTCTGGCCTTGCACTCCTGCTGCTGTCTTCTCCAATTGTGCCGGATCGCTTTTCCTTTTCCTTATGTTTCGTTTTTCTCCCCCCTCTTCTCCTATCTGCTTGTCGTTTCCTGCCGACCTTTTGCTTGTTTTGGATTATTTCTTTGGACTCCTTCTATTTTGACGCCCGGGTGCTTGAGGAGGCATACTCTTGCACCCGTAGAACTGTAGTACCCGACGTCTCGAGCGAGGGGAACCTTTTATTGCCAATCCCCCTTTCGTCGCTGAACCCGATCTCGACGGACTGACGGTTCTTAAGGTGGCGTTTGTGGGGCGTATACTCACGACGCACCCCTAGGGGGCCCCGGCATGATCGGCGATAGCTTCCTGTTGGGTGTCCTGCCTCTAATTGTGGCTCCATGGTGGGTATGGGGGCACATTCGTGGATGAATTTGTCTCTTTTCGTCTCTATGTCGTTGAATGTTTCCGTTGTACCCTCTCAGGCTCGTGGGGTGGGCGACCAAGCCCCCGAGTCGGCCTGTATTGGAAGACCAGGCTCTGTAGCTCCCGCTGCGTTGGGCCCCGACCTTGCTCCTCCTTTGACCGTCCTGACTTCTTCCCCCAGCTCCCCTCCCTCCTCTGAGGTTGGGTCGAGCCTCCAGCCCCCGGTGGTGACCACTTCGTCCCCTGGTGTGGCTAAGTCTTTCGTTGTGACTGCTGCGCCTTTTGACCCCTCTCTCTCTAGGGGTTCTCAACGCCGTTCGCGCCCCAACCGCACTCGCTCGATTCCTTCCCTTGCTGATGCGTATCAGGCCTTGTTTGGTCCTGCTTCATGGGCCAAATACTTTGATCTCCTCCCTCTTGATTCTGCGCCTCCTGACGATTTCTCCCTCCATCGGCATCTTGTAGATTCCGTGGATGCGTGTGTTACTTTCAACCCCACTCGTCTCGGTACACGTGTCGTTGCTGCTCCTTCTCAGGATGCGGCTTCCCGCTTGGCTGCCTTATCTTGCCTTGGCGAGATCCCTGTTCGGGTCTCCAAGAACGTTCAGATGAATTCCAGTGTTGGCACTATTCTCCTCCCACCCCATGTTGCAACCGGTGTTCGGAATCTGCAGGATTGCCACGATGATATTCGGCATATCCTTGATGCCCAAGGCCATTCTGTCCTCCAGGTTGACTCGTTTACTCGTCCCCCTCGTGGTCGTCACCGTCAACCCCTTCGCGTTGTGAAGATCACCTTTGATGGTAGGACCCTTCCATCCTCTGTCATTCTTGCTGGTGCCAGGTGCTCTGTCCAGGAGTATATTCCTTCTCCGCGACTTTGTAACAAGTGCTGGAGGTTTGGGCATGGTGCCCTCCGCTGCTCTGGGACTGTCTCTCTCTGTCCTTTGTGAGGGGATGAAGGTCACTCTAAGTCCGAGTGCACTTCTCCCCAAGCTCGCTGCCTCAACTGCGGTGAGGCCCATCCTACGTTCTCCCGTGCCTGTGTCCATTACAAGCTTGAGGCGGCCGTCCTTAACCTGAAGCACCGGGAGCGTTTGTCTTTTCCTGAGGCGAGGCGCCAGGTTCGCCGGCTCCCGCCTTATACTAACATCTCTTATGCTCGCGTGTTGCGCTCTTCCTCTCCTCGTCCTTCCCCCCTTCCTCAGACTCTCAACCGTTTCCGGGCCTTGGACCCTGATACGCCCACTGCCCCCTCCTCTGTTCCTTTGAGTTCTTTCCCGAGGGGTCCCCTTCCTGGTCCTCTGTCTGGGGTTCCCCTTCTTTCAACCCGGTCTGTCATGTCTCCTGTGTCTTCTTCCTCGTCCCCCTCCGATCCTCCTTCCCATCCTCTTCCTCCATCTATCGGCTCTCCCCGCCGCCTGTCGGTGCAGGCGGATGTCCATCGCTCTCCTAACGGCCGTCGTGTGTGCTCACGTTCGGCTTCTCCTGTTGAGACACTGGAATCCGTTGCCCGGTACGTAGTTGCTGGGACACCTGTCTCTTTAAGTCAGAAGCGTAAGCCTGGCTCCTCTCCTTCCTCTTCCCCGGCGGGTAAGAAGGCTTCGCTTTCTTCCTTAGCTCCTACTTCTGGCTCTGTTGCTCCTTCCCCTCCCGTTTCAGTGGTTGCGCCCCCTGTTCCTGCTATGGAGGTTTCTTTGGCCCCTGCTTCCCTTTCGGTTGCTGCTCTTGCTGGGGTGCGCTCCCCTCTTTCTACTCCCCCTCTTCCTACTGCTGTCCTTGACTGCTCCTCTCCGTTGTCTCCTCCTCTTCCTCCTCCTCCTCCGGACCCCGCCCGCCCACCTCTGATCTGTTCTCCCGTTTCCTTCCCTCCGTCTTTGCTCAGTTTACCCATGCCCCCTAACCCTGACTTTGCTGACCCTGATCCCGACCCTGATATTCTTTAACGTGCTCTGTAGCTCTTTCGCCTTTGTTTCTTCCTTGTTCTCTGTTTTTGTCCTTTCTCTTCTCGTCGTTGTCCATTCTTCAATGGAACGTTCGAGGTTATTACGCCAATTTCCTCGAACTCCAACTTCTGATTTCGCGGTTTTCGCCCCTTTGTGTCTGTCTCCAGGAGCCAATGCTTGGTGCTCGTCCTGGTCGTTTTCGTGGCTATTCCTTTCTCTCCCCCCCCCCCCCCCAGCCATTGCTGGGGCTTCTAATTCTTCTGCTCTCTTGATTCGTGCAGATGTTCCCTTTGTTCCTTTACTTTTTCCTTCGCCTCTCCATTGTTCTGCTGCTCGTATCTTTGTGGGGAAATGGTACACAGTTTGTTCCATTTATCTCCCCCCGAGTGTCCCGCTCTCTCTTCCTGATTTGAAACACCTCCTAGACTCCTTGCCGGAGCCTGTGCTCCTGCTGGGTGACTTCAATTGTCGTCATTCTCTTTGGGGTGACGTTCTGACGAATACCCGGGGTCGCCTCCTTGAGCCGTTTCTATCTTCTTCCCTGTCTCTTCTGAATTTTGGTGAGCCCACTCATTTGGACTCTCGGACTTGCACCCTTTCTTGTCTTGATCTTTCTCTCTGCTCTTCTTCTCTTTACTTAGATTTCACGTGGCAGGTTTTTGATGACCTCCATGGGAGTGATCATTTCCCCATCCTTGTTTCCTTTTTCTCTTTTTGCCCTTCCCTCTCTTTCCCTAGGTGGCAGTTTGCTAAGGCAGACTGGACCCTATTTACCCTCAGTGCTGCTCTCTCTGACCTCTCCCTTCTGCCTCTCTCTCGCGCTCTCCTCCTTTTTCATGACACTGTCTTCAACGCTGCCCTCCGCTCTATTCCTCGCTCTTCCTCTCGGGGTCCACGGAAGTGCGTTCCCTGGTGGAATGCGGACTGTGCTCGGGCTGTCCGCTGTAAGCGTGCAGCCTGGAAGAGGCACCGCCGTAGGCAGACGACCGATTCTTTTCTTTTCTTTCGGAAAGCGAGTGCGGTGGCCCGTAGGGCCATCCGTACGGCTAAACGTGAATGTTGGGCATCTTATGTCTCAACAATTACGTCCGAAACCCCTCTGGCCCAGATCTGGAAGCGTATCCGCAAGATAGCGGGTAAGTTCGTTCCCGATGTTTCACCGGTCCTTCACCTCCGTGATACTCTTGTGGCGGACCCGTTGCAGGTCGCTTCCGAACTGGGTTCCCACTTTTCTTCTGTTAGCTCTGGTCTTCATCTTCCCCAGTCTTTCCTTCTTCGTAAACCTGTCCTTGAGTCTCGTCCTTTAGATTTCTGCACTCATCTTCAGCTTCCCTATAATGATCCCTTCTCTCTCTCTGAACTTCGTTCTGCCCTGGCCCTCTGCGGTTCTACGGCGGCGGGCTCCGATGGTATTCATTATGAGATGCTTCGCCATCTCCCTCCGAGCACGTCTCAGTGTTTACTGAGTCTGTATAATCGGATCTGGGAGTCGTCGTCAGTCCCTGAGGACTGGCTCGATGCCGTTGTCCTCCCTGTTCGCAAACCGGGGTCTCTGGGTACTTCCCCTAAGGACTTTCGCCCTATTGCTCTCACGAGTTGTGTCTGCAAACTCTTTGAACGTATGGTTAACGTTCGTCTGATGTGGTTCCTGGAACACCATCACCTCCTCTCCCCTTCTCAATTTGGTTTCCGCAAGTGCCGCAGCACGACAGATGTCCTGGTGAACTTGGAGGTCTATATTCGTACTGCTTTTGCTGCGAAGACCTCCGTTGTTGCCGTCCTTTTTGACCTGGAAAAGGCTTACGACACCACTTGGCGTTATCATATCCTATCTCAACTTCATTCTTTTGGCCTTCGTGGTCATCTCCCTCTCTTTCTCCGCAGCTTCCTCTCTCGTCGTTCCTTTCGGGTGCGCCTTGGTACCGCTCTCTCTCCCTCTTTTCAGCAATACGAAGGTGTGCCCCAGGGTAGTGTTCTGAGCACTACTCTTTTTCTGGTTGCCCTCAATGGTCTTCTTTCCTCTCTTCCTTCTGGTGTCTTCTCCGCTCTCTATGTCGATGATCTTACCCTTTGTTGTCAGGGTGATGATTCGCCTCTCCTTCAACGCCGGCTTCAACTTGCAATTGATGCCGTGTCGTCTTGGGCCACTGATCATGGCTTAAAGTTCTCTACTTCTAAGACTTGTGCCATGACATTTACGCGGAAACGGGTTGTTCTTCGTCCCTCTTTGTCACTTTATGGTCATCCCCTTGAATACAAAGATTCCGCGAAGCTTTTGGGATTATTCCTTGACACTCGCTTGTCTTGGTCTCCCCATATCTCTTACCTCCGTGTTGAGTGCTCTAAGGCCCTTACCCTCCTTCGGGTCATGTCCCATACTTCTTGGGGGGCAGATTGGCGCACTCTCCTTGCTTTACATTCCTCTCTCGTCCTGTCTAAGCTCGATTATGGTTGCCCTGCTTACTCGTCTGCTTCTCCTTCTACTCTTCGCCGTCTTGATGCTTTGCACCATACTGGGTTGCGCCTCAGTTCTGGTGCCTTTCGTTCGACTCCCGTCCTTAGCTTGTATGTTGACACTGGCTTCCTGTCTCTCCAGGACCGCCGCGATCGCTACTGTCTTCGCTATCTTGCGCGGTCCTTGCAACATCCTTCCTCTCGCCTCTGTCGTGCTTTAACTTTTACCCCTCCAGCGGTTCCTGTTCCTCTTCACCACCTCCCTCTTTCTGTCCGGTTATCTCGCCTGCAGGATTCTCTTTCCGTTCGTATTTCTGATGTTTCTCCTCGTGTTGTTCCTTCTTTGCCCCCGTGGAGGGTCCCTCTTCCGCGGTTTTGTACATCCTTGACCCGTATCACTAAAGCTTTTACCCCTCCTACGGTTCTAAAACGCCTTTTCCTCGAGCACTTTTCTTCTCACTCCCGCTCCGTTTCTGTCTTCACCGATGGGTCTAAGTCAGCGGACGGTGTTGGCTACTCTGTTGTTTTTCCTGATCGCACTTATATGTGTCGCTTGCCTCCGGAGACTAGCATCTTTACAGCGGAACTTTATGCTATTCTCTATGCTCTTCGTCTCCTACTTTCTCGTTGTCAGTCTTCCTTTGTAGTTGTTGTTGACTCTCGTAGTGCCCTCATGGCTCTCGGGTCCTTTAATCCAGTTCATCCAGTGGTTGTCGAGATCCAGCATTGGTTGTTTCTCGTTCACAGTAAATTTAAGTCGGTTGAGTTTTGTTGGGTTCCCAGCCATATTGGTGTGTCTTTAAATGAGCGTGCGGATGCTGCCGCCAAGGAAGCTGTCCGCTCTTGTCCCATCTCTCGTAAGGGCATTCCGTATTCCGACTTTTACCCGGTTATCCATTCCTCAGTCCTTACCCGTTGGCAGGCTTCTTGGTTGTCTGTTACTGGTAACAAGCTACGTACTCTTAAATGTTGTGTTTCCTCGTGGCAGTCCTCCTTCCACCGTAACCGGCGGTGGGAAACAGCTCTGGCGAGGTTACGTATAGGCCATACTCGCTTAACCCATGGTCACTTGATGGAGCGCCGCCCTGCTCCATATTGTCCTAGTTGCATTGTCCCTCTTACGGTCGTGCATGTCCTTCTTGAATGTCCTGACTTCCAGGACGAGCGTATGTCTTGCTTTCCGACCGCCCCTCGCGGTCACCTGTCCCTCGATAGAATTCTTGGTGACTCGGATACTTTTGATATCGTTCGCCTTATGCGTTTTTGTTCTCGTATTGGCATCCTTGGTGATATTTAGCGCCCTCTGATTATTTTGCGTCTTTGATGGTGCTACATAGCCTTCCCGGTTTGGTGCCTTCTTTTGATAATTACTTACTTACTTCAGTTTCAAATTATGAAGTTTCATACCGAAAATATGCCAATTACTGTAAACGGCGATGGGTCATATTTTGCCCAAACCACCCTGCAGTTTTTAAAATGTCTGAAATGTCGAAAATTTGACTCCTGAGCGTAATTTTGTATCCGAATTCTGACTCTCTGCACCTATTTTCAGTTTCAAATTACGACGTTTCATACCGAAAATATGCCAATTACTGAAAACTGCGATGGGTCATATTTTGCCCAAACCCCCCTGCAGTTTTCAAAATGTCTGAAATGTCGAAAATTTGACTCCTGAGCATGATTTTTGAGCCGAATTCTGACTCTCTGCACCTATTTTCAGTTTCAAATTACGACTTTTCATAACGAAAATAAGCCAATTACTGAAAAGGGCGATGGGTCATATTTTGCCCAAACCCCCCTGCAGTTTTCAAAATGTCTGAAATGTCGGAAATTTGACTCCTGAGCGTGATTTTTGAGCCGAATTCTGACTCTGCACCTATTTTCAGTTTCAAATTACGAATTTTTATACCGAAAGTATGCCAAATACTGAAAAGGGCGATGGGGCATATTTTGCCCAAACCCCCCTGCAGTTTTCAAAATGTCTGAAATGTCGGAAATTTGACTCTTGAGCGTGAGTTTTGAGCCGAATTCTAACTCTCTGCACCTATTTTCAGTTTCAAATTACGATTTTTATACCGAAAATATGCCAATTACTGAAAAGGGCGATGGGTCATATTTTGCCATAACCCCCCTGCAGTTTTCAAAATGTCTGAAATGTCGGAAATTTGACTCCTGAGCGTGATTTTTTATTCGAATTCTGACTGTCTGCTCCTATTTTCAGTTACAAATTACGACTTTTTATACCGAAAATATGCCAATTACTGAAAACGTCGATGGGTCATATTTTGCCCAAACCCCCCTGCAGTTTTCAGAATGTCTAAAATGTCGGAAATTTCACTCCTGAGCGTGATTTTTGAGCCGAATTCTGACTCTCTGCACCTATTTTCAGTTTCATATTACGACGTTTCACACCGAAAATGTGCCAATTACTGTAAACGGCGATGGGTCATATTTTGCCCAAACCCCCCTGCAGTTTTCAAAATGCCTGAAATGTCGGAAATTTGACTCCTGAGAGTGATTTTTGAGCCGAATTCTGACTCTCTGCACCTATTTTCAGTTTCAAATTGCGACGTTTCATACCTAAAATAAGCCAATTACTGAAAACGTCGATGGGTCATATTTTGCCCAGACCCCCCTGCAGTTTTCAAAATGTCTGATATGTCGGAAATTTGACTCCTGAGCGTGATTTTTGAGCCGAATTCTGACTCTGCACCTATTTTCAGTTTCAAATTACGACGTTTCATACCGAAAATATGCCAATTACTCTAAACGGTGATAGGTCATATTTTGCCCAAAGCCCCCTGCAGTTTTCAAAAAGTCTCAAATGTCGGAAATTTGCCTCCTGAGAGTGATTTTTGAGCCGAATTCTGACTCTCCGCACCTTTTTTTAGTTTCAAATTACGACTTTTTATACCGAAAATATGCTAATTACTGAAAACGCGGATGGGTCATATTTTGCCCAAACCCCCCTAGAGTTTTCAAAATGTCTGAAACGTCGGAAATTTGACTCCTGAGAGTGATTTTGTATCCAAATTCTGACTCTTTTGCACCTATTTTCAGTTTCAAATTACGACTTTTCATACCGAAAATATGCCAAGTACTGAAAAGGGCGATGGGTCATATTTTGCCCAAACCCCCTTGCAGTTTTCAAAATGTCTGAAATGTCGGAAATTTGACTCCTGAGCATGATTTTTGAGCCGAATTCTGACTCTCTGCACCTATTTTCAGTTTCAAATTACGACGTTTCATACCGAAAATATGCCAATTACTGTAAACGGCGATGGGTTATATTTTGCCCAAACCCCCCTGCAGTTTTCAAAATGTCTGATATGTCGGAAATTTGACTCCTGAGCGTGATTTTTGAGCCGATTTCTTACTCTGCACCTATTTTCAGTTTCAAATTACGACGTTTAATACCGAAAATATGCCAAATACTCTAAACGGTGATGGGTCATATTTTGCCCAAACCCCCCTGCAGTTTTCAAAATGTCTGAAATGTCGGAAATTTGACTCCTGAGCGTGATTTTGTATCCAAATTCTGACTCTCTGCACCTATTTTCAGTTTCAAATTACGACTTTTTATACCGAAAATAAGCCAATTACTGAAAATGGCGATTGGTCATATTTTGCCCAAACCCCCCTGCAGTTTTCAAAATGTCTGAAATGTCGGAAATTTGACTCCTGAGCGTGCTTTTTGAGCCGAATTCTGACTCTCTGCGCCTATTTTCAGTTTCAAATTACAACGTTTCATACCGAAAATATGCCAATTACTGTAAACGGCGATGGGTCATATTTTGCCGAAACCCCCCTGCAGTTTTTAAAATGTCTGAAATGTCGAAAATTTGACTCCTGAGCGTGATTTTTGAGCCGAATTCTGACTCTCTGCACCTATTTTCAGTTTCAAATTACGAATTTTTATACCGAAAATATGCCAAATACTGAAAAGGGCGATGGGGCATATTTTGCCCAAACCCCCCTGCAGTTTTCAAAATGTCTGAAAAGTCGGAAATTTGACTCCTGAGCGTGATTTTTGAGCCGAATTCTGACTCTCTGCACCTATTTTCAGTTTCAAATTACGACTTTTAATACCGAAAATATGCCAATTACTGTAAATGATGATGGGTCATATTTTGCCCAAACCCCCCTGCAGTTTTCAAAATGTTTGAAAAGTCGAAAATTTGACTCCTGAGCGTGATTTTTTATCCGAATTCTGACTCTCTGCACCTATTTTCAGTTTCATATTACGACTTTTTATACCGAAAATATGCTAATTACTGAAAACGTCGATGGGTCATTTTTTGCCCAAACCCCCCTGCAGTTTTTAAAATGTCTGAAATGTCGGAAATTTGACTCCTGAGCGTGATTTTGTATCCGAATTCTGACTCTCTGCATCTATTTTCAGTTTCAAATTACGACTTTTCATACCGAAAATATGCCAATTACTGAAAAGAGCGATGGGTCATATTTTGCCCAAACCCCCCTGTAGTTTTCAAAATGTCTGAAATGTCGGAAATTTTACTCCTGAGCGTGATTTTTGAGCCGAATTCTGACTCTCTGCACCTATTTTCAGTTTCAAATTACGACTTTTCATACCGAAAATATGCTTATTACTGAAAACAACGATGGGTCATATTTTGCCCAAACTCCCCTGCAGTTTTCAAAATGTCTGAAATGTCGGAAATTTGACTCCTGAGCGTGATTTTTGAGCCGAATTCTGACTCTCTGCACCTATTTTCAGTTTCAAATTACGACGTTTCATACCGAAAATGTGCCAATTACTGTAAACGGCGATGGGTCATATTTTGCCCAAACCCCCCTGCAGTTTTCAAAATGTCTGAAATGTCGGAAATTTGACTCCTGAGCATGATTTTTGAGCCGAATTCAGACTCTCTGCGCCTATTTTCAGTTTCAAATTACGACTTTTCATACCGAAAATATGCTTATTACTGAAAAAAACGATGGGTCATATTTTGCCCAAACTCCCCTGCAGTTTTTAAAATGTCTGAAATGTCGGATATTTGACTCCTGAGCATGATTTTTGAGCCGAATTCTGACTCTCTGCACCTATTTTCAGTTTCAAATTACGACGTTTCATACCGAAAATATGCCAATTACTGTAAACGGCGATGGGTCATATTTTGCCCAAACACCCCTAGAGTTTTAAAAATGTCTGAAATGTCGGAAATTTGACTCCTGAGCGTGATTTTTGAGCCGAATTCTGACTCTATGCACCTATTTTCAGTTTCAAATTACGACGTTTCATACCGAAAATATGCCAATTACTGAAAAGGGCGATGGGTCATATTTTGCCCAAACCCCCCTGCAGTTTTTAAAATGTCTGAAATGTCGGAAATTTGACTCCTGAGCGTGATATTTGAGCCGAATTCTGACTCTCTGCACCTATTTTTAGTTTCAAATTACGACGTTTCATACCGAAAATATGCCAATTACTGTAAACTGCGATGGGTCATATTTTGCCCAAACCCCCCTGCAGTTTTTAAAATGTCTGAAATGTCGGAAATTTGACTCCTGAGCATGATTTTTGAGCCGAATTCAGACTCTCTGCACCTATTTTCAGTTTCAAATTACGACTTTTCATACCGAAAATATGCTTATTACTGAAAAAAACGATGGGTCATATTTTGCCCAAACTCCCCTGCAGTTTTTAAAATGTCTGAAATGTCGGATATTTGACTCCTGAGCATGATTTTTGAGCCGAATTCTGACTCTCTGCACCTATTTTCAGTTTCAAATTACGACGTTTCATACCGAAAATATGCCAATTACTGTAAACGGCGATGGGTCATATTTTGCCCAAACCCCCCTGCAGTTTTCAAAATGTCTGAAATGTCGGAAATTTGACTCCTGACTGTGATTTTTGAGCCGAAATCTGACTCTCTGCACCTATTTTCAGTTTCAAATTTCGACTTTTTATACCGAAAATATGCCAATTACTGAAAAGGGCGATGGGTCATATTTTGCCCAAACCCCCCTGCAGTTTTTAAAATGTCTGAAATGTCGGAAATTTGACTCCTGAGCGTGATATTTGAGCCGAATTCTGACTCTCTGCACCTATTTTCAGTTTCAAATTACGACGTTTCATACCGAAAATATGCCAATTACTGTAAACTGCGATGGGTCATATTTTGCCCAAACCCCCCTGCAGTTTTTAAAATGTCTGAAATGTCGGAAATTTGACTCCTGAGCATGATTTTTGAGCCGAATTCAGACTCTCTGCACCTATTTTCAGTTTCAAATTACGACTTTTCATACCGAAAATATGCTTATTACTGAAAAAAACGATGGGTCATATTTTGCCCAAACTCCCCTGCAGTTTTTAAAATGTCTGAAATGTCGGATATTTGACTCCTGAGCATGATTTTTGAGCCGAATTCTGACTCTCTGCACCTATTTTCAGTTTCAAATTACGACGTTTCATACCGAAAATATGCCAATTACTGTAAACGGCGATGGGTCATATTTTGCCCAAACCCCCCTGCAGTTTTCAAAATGTCTGAAATGTCGGAAATTTGACTCCTGACTGTGATTTTTGAGCCGAAATCTGACTCTGTGCACCTATTTTCAGTTTCAAATTTCGACTTTTTATACCGAAAATATGCTAATTACTGAAAACGTCGATGGGTCATATTTTGCCCAAACCCCCCCTGCAGTTTTCAAAATGTCTGAAATGTCGGAAATTTCACTCCTGAGCGTGATTTTTGAGCCGAATTCTGACTCTCTGCACCTATTTTCAGTTTCAAATTACAACGTTTCATACCGAAAATATGCCAATTACTGTAAACGGCGATGGGTCATATTTTGGCCAAACCCCCCTGCAGTTTTCAAAATGTCTGAAATGTCGGAAATTTGACTCCTGAGCGTGATTTTGTATCCGAATTCTGACTCTCTGCACCTATATGCAGTGTCAAATTACGACTTTTTATACCGAAAATATGCCAATTACTGTAAACGGTGATAGGTCATATTTTGCCCAAACCCCCCTGCAGTTTACAAAATGTCTGAAATGTCGGAAATTTGACTTCTGAGCGTGATTTTTTATCCGAATTCTGACTCTCTGCACCTATTTTCAGTTTTAAATTACGACTTTTTATACCGAAAATATGCCAATTACTGAAAACGACGATGGGTCATATTTTGCCCAAACCCCCCTGCAGTTTTCAAAATGTCTGAAATGTCGGAAATTTGACTCCTGAGCGTGATTTTTGAGCCGAATTCTGACTCTGCACCTATTTTCAGTTTCAAATTACGAATTTTCATACCGAAAAGATGCCAATTACTAAAAACGGCATTGGGTCATATTATGCCCAAACCCCCCTGCAGTTTTTAAAATGTCTTAAATGTCGGAAGTTTGATTCCTGAGCGTGATTTTTGAGCCGAATTCTGACTTTCTGCACCTATTTTCAGTTTCAAATTACGACTTTTCATACCGAAAATATGCCAATTACTAAAAACGGCAATGGGTCATATTTTGCCCAAACCCCCCTGCAGTTTTTAAAATGTCTGAAATTTTGGAAATTTTACTCCTGAGCGTGATTTTTGAGCCGAATTCTGACTCTCTGCACCTATTTTCAGTTTCATATTACGACGTTTCCTACCGAAAATGTGCCAATTACTGTAAACGGCGATGGGTCATATTTTGCCCAAACACCCCTACAGTTTTCAAAATGTCTGAAATGTCGGAAATTTGACTCCTGAGCGTGATTTTTGAGCCGAATTCTGACTCTATGCACCTATTTTCAGTTTCAAATTACGACGTTTCATACCGAAAATATGCCAATTACTGAAAAGGGCGATGGGTCATATTTTGCCCAAACCCCCCTGCAGTTTTTAAAATGTCTGAAATGTCGGAAATTTGACTCCTGAACGTGATATTTGAGCCGAATTCTGACTCTCTGCACCTATTTTCAGTTTCAAATTACGACGTTTCATACCGAAAATATGCCAATTACTGTAAACGGCGATGGGTCATATTTTGCCCAAACCCCCCTGCAGTTTTTAAAATGTCTGAAATGTCGAAAATTTGACTCCTGAGCGTGATTTTGTATCCGAATTCTGACTCTCTGCACCTATTTTCAGTTTCAAATTACGACGTTTCATACCGAAAATATGCCAATTACTGAAAACTGCGATGGGTCATATTTTGCCCAAACCCCCCTGCAGTTTTCAAAATGTCTGAAATGTCGGAAATTTGACTCCTGAGCATGATTTTTGAGCCGAATTCTGACTCTCTGCACCTATTTTCAGTTTCAAATTACAACTTCTCATACCGAAAATAAGCCAATTACTGAAAAGAGCGATGGGTCATATTTTGCCCAAACCCCCCTGCAGTTTTCAAAATGTCTGAAATGTCGGAAATTTGACTCCTGAGCGTGATTTTTGAGCCGAATTCTGACTCTGCACCTATTTTCAGTTTCAAATTACGAATTTTTATACCAAAAATATGCCAAATACTGAAAAGGGCGATGGGGCATATTTTGCCCAAACCCCCCTGCAGTTTTCAAAATGTCTGAAATTTCGGAAATTTGACTCTTGAGCGTGAGTTTTGAGCCGAATTCTGACTCTCTGCACCTATTTTCAGTTTCAAATTACGATTTTTATACCGAAAATATGCCAATTACTGAAAAGGGCGATGGGGCATATTTTGCCCAAATCCCCCTGCAGTTTTCAAAATGTCTGAAATGTCGGAAATTTCACTCCTGAGCGTGATTTTTGAGCCGAATTCTGACTCTCTGCACCTATTTTCAGTTTCAAATTACAACGTTTCATACCGAAAATATGCCAATTACTGTAAACGGCGATGGGTCATATTTTGGCCAAACCCCCCTGCAGTTTTCAAAATGTCTGAAATGTCGGAAATTTGACTCCTGAGCGTGATTTTGTATCCGAATTCTGACTCTCTGCACCTATTTTCAGTTTCAAATTACGACGTTTCATACCGAAAATATGCCAATTACTGAAAACTGCGATGGGTCATATTTTGCCCAAACCCCCCTGCAGTTTTCAAAATGTCTGAAATGTCGGAAATTTGACTCCTGAGCATGATTTTTGAGCCGAATTCTGACTATCTGCACCTATTTTCAGTTTCAAAATACGACTTTTCATACCGAAAATAAGCCAATTACTGAAAAGGGCGATGGGTCATATTTTGCCAAAACCCCCCTGCAGTTTTCAAAATGTCTGAAATGTCGGAAATTTGACTCCTGAGCGTGATTTTTGAGCCGAATTCTGACTCTGCACCTATTTTCAATTTCAATTTACGAATTTTTATACCGAAAATATGCCAAATACTGAAAAGGGCGATGGGACATATTTTGCCCAAACCCCCCTGCAGTTTTCAAAATGTCTGAAATGTCGGAAATTTGACTCTTGAGCGTGAGTTTTGAGCCGAATTCTGACTCTCTGCACCTATTTTCAGTTTCAAATTACGACTTTTCATACCGAAAATATGCCAATTACTGAAAAGGGAGATGGGTCATATTTTGCCCAAACCCCCTTGCAGTATTCAAAATGTCTGAAATGTCGGAAATTTGACTCCTGAGCATGATTTTTGAGCCGAATTCTGACTCTCTGCACCTATTTTCAGTTTCAAATTACGACGTTTCATACCTAAAATTTGCCAATTACTGTAAACGGCGATGGGTCATATTTTGCCCAAACCCCCCTGCAGTTTTCAAAATGTCTGATATGTCGGAAATTTGACTCCTGAGCGTGATTTTTGAGCCGATTTCTGACTCTGCACCTATTTTCAGTTTCGAATTACGACGTTTAATACCGAAAATATGCCAATTACTCTAAACGGTGATGGGTCATATTTTGCCCAAACCCCCCTGCAGTTTTCAAAATGTCTGAAATGTCGGAAATTTGACTCCTGAGCGTGATTTTGTATCCAAATTCTGACTCTCAGCACCTATTTTCAGTTTCAAATTACGACTTTTTATACCGAAAATATGCCAATTACTGAAAATGGCGATGGGTCATATTTTGCCCAAACCCCCCTGCAGTTTTCAAAATGTCTGAAATGTCGGAAATTTGACTCCTGAGCGTGATTTTTGAGCCGAATTCTGACTCTCTGCACCTATTTTCAGTTTCAAATTACGACGTTTCATACCGAAAATATGCCAATTACTGTAAACGGCGATGGGTCATATTTTGCCCAAACCCCCCTGCAGTTTTTAAAATGTCTGAAATGTCGAAAATTTGACTCCTGAGCGTGATTTTTGAGCCGAATTCTGACTCTGCACCTATTTTCAGTTTCAAATTACGACGTTTAATACCGAAAATATGCCAATTACTCTAAACGGTGATGGGTCATATTTTGCCCAAACCCCCCTGCAGTTTTCAAAATGTCTGAAATGTCGGAAATTTGACTCCTGAGCGTGATTTTGTATCCAAATTCTGACTCTCTGCACCTATTTTCAGTTTCAAATTACGACTTTTTATACCGAAAATAAGCCAATTACTGAAAATGGCGATGGGTCATATTTTGCCCAAACCCCCCTGCAGTTTTCAAAATGTCTGAAGTTCCGGAAATTTGACTCCTGAGCGTGATTTTTGAGCCGAATTCTGACTCTCTGCACCTATTTTCAGTTTCAAATTACGACGTTTCATACCGAAAATATGCCAATTACTGTAAACGGCGATGGGTCATATTTGGCCCAAACCCTCCTGCAGTTTTTAAAATGTCTGGAATGTCGAAAATTTGACTCCTGAGCGTGATTTTGTATCCGAATTCTGACTCTCTGCACCTATTTTCAGTTTCAAATTACGACGTTTCATACTGAAAATATGCCAATTACTGAAAACTGCGATGGGTCATATTTTGCCCAAACCCCCCTGCAGTTTTCAAAATGTCTGAAATGTCGGAAATTTGATTCCTGAGCATGATTTTTGAGCCGAATTCTGACTCTCTGCACCTATTTTCAGTTTCAAATTACGACTTTTCATACCGAAAATAAGCCAATTACTGAAAAGGGCGATGGGTCATATTTTGCCCAAACCCCCCTGCAGTTTTCAAAATGTCTGAAATGTCGGAAATTTGACTCCTGAGCATGATTTTTGAGCCGAATTCTGACTCTCTGCACCTATTTTCAGTTTCAAATTACGAATTTTTATACTGAAAATATGCCAAATACTGAAAAGGGCGATGGGGCATATTTTGCCCAAACCCCCCTGCAGTTTTCAAAATGTCTGAAATGTCGGAAATTTGACTCTTGAGCGTGAGTTTTGAGCCGAATTCTGACTCTCTGCACCTATTTTCAGTTTCAAATTACGACTTTTTATATCGAAAATATGCCAATTACTGAAAAGGGCGATGGGTCATATTTTGTCATAACCCCCCTGCAGTTTTCAAAATGTCTGAAATGTCGGAAATTTGACTCCTGAGCGTGATTTTTTATCCGAATTCTGACTGTCTGCTCCTATTTTCAGTTTCAAATTACGACTTTTTATACCGAAAATAAGCCAATTACTGAAAACGTCGATGGGTCATATTTTGCCCAAACCCCCCTGCAGTTTTCAGAATGTCTAAAATGACGGAAATTTAACTCCTGAGCGTGATTTTTGAGCCGAATTCTGACTCTCTGCACCTATTTTCAGTTTCAAATTACGACGTTTCATAACTAAAATAAGCCAATTACTGAAAAAGTCGATGGGTCATATTTTGCCCAGACCCCCCTGCAGTTTTCAAAATGTCTGATATGTCGGAAATTTGACTCCTGAGCGTGATTTTTGAGCCGAATTCTGACTCTCTGCACCTATTTTCAGTTTAAAATTACGACGTTTCATACCGAAAATATGCCAATTACTGTAAACAGCGATGGGTCATATTTTGCCCAAACCCCCCTGCAGTTTTTAAAATGTCTGAAATGTCGAAAATTTGACTCCTGAGCGTGATTTTGTATCCGAAGTCTGACTCTCTGCACCTATTTTCAGTTTCAAATTACGACGTTTCATACCGAAAATATACCAATTACTGAAAACTGCGATGGGTCATATTTTGCCCAAACCCCCCTGCAGTTTTCAAAATGTCTGAAATGTCGGAAATTTGACTCCTGAGCATGATTTTTGAGCCGAATTCTGACTCTCTGCACCTATTTTCAGTTTCAAATTAAGACGTTTAATACCGAAAATATGCCAAATACTCTAAACGGTGATGGGTCATATTTTGCCCAAACCCCCCTGCAGTTTTCAAAATGTCTGAAATGTCGGAAATTTGACTCCTGAGCGTGATTTTGTATCCAAATTCTGACTCTCTGCACCTATTTTCAGTTTCAAATTACGACTTTTTATACCGAAAATAAGCCAATTACTGAAAATGGCGATTGGTCATATTTTGCCCAAACCCCCCTGCAGTTTTCAAAATGTCTGAAATGTCGGAAATTTGACTCCTGAGCGTGCTTTTTGAGCCGAATTCTGACTCTCTGCACCTATTTTCAGTTTCAAATTACAACGTTTCATACCGAAAATATGCCAATTACTGTAAACGGCGATGGGTCATATTTTGCCCAAACCCCCCTGCAGTTTTTAAAATGTCTGAAATGTCGAAAATTTGACTCCTGAGCGTGATTTTTGAGCCGAATTCTGACTCTCTGCACCTATTTTCAGTTTCAAATTACGAATTTTTATACCGAAAATATGCCAAATACTGAAAAGGGCGATGGGGCATATTTTGCCCAAACCCCCCTGCAGTTTTCAAAATGTCTGAAAAGTCGGAAATTTGACTCCTGAGCATGATTTTTGAGCCGAATTCTGACTCTCTGCACCTATTTTCAGTTTCAAATTACGACTTTTAATACCGAAAATATGCCAATTACTGTAAATGATGATGGGTCATATTTTGCCCAAACCCCCCTGCAGTTTTCAAAATGTTTGAAAAGTCGAAAATTTGACTTCTGAGCGTGATTTTTTATCCGAATTCTGACTCTCTGCACCTATTTTCAGTTTCATATTACGACTTTTTATACCGAAAATATGCTAATTACTGAAAACGTCGATGGGTCATTTTTTGCCCAAACCCCCCTGTAGTTTTTAAAATGTCTGAAATGTCGGAAATTTGACTCCTGAGCGTGATTTTGTATCCGAATTCTGACTCTCTGCATCTATTTTCAGTTTCAAATTACGACTTTTCATACCGAAAATATGCCAATTACTGAAAAGAGCGATGGGTCATATTTTGCCCAAACCCCCCTGTAGTTTTCAAAATGTCTGAAATGTCGGAAATTTTACTCCTGAGCGTGATTTTTGAGCCGAATTCTGACTCTCTGCACCTATTTTCAGTTTCAAATTACGACTTTTCATACCGAAAATATGCTTATTACTGAAAACAACGATGGGTCATATTTTGCCCAAACTCCCCTGCAGTTTTCAAAATGTCTGAAATGTCGGATATTTGACTCCTGAGCATGATTTTTGAGCCGAATTCTGACTCTCTGCACCTATTTTCAGTTTCAAATTACGACGTTTCATACCGAAAATATGCCAATTACTGTAAACGGCGATGGGTCATATTTTGCCCAAACACCCCTACAGTTTTCAAAATGTCTGAAATGTCGGAAATTTGACTCCTGAGCGTGATTTTTGAGCCGAATTCTGACTCTATGCACCTATTTTCAGTTTCAAATTACGACGTTTCATACCGAAAATATGCCAATTACTGAAAAGGGCGATGGGTCATATTTTGCCCAAACCCCCCTGCAGTTTTTAAAATGTCTGAAATGTCGGAAATTTGACTCCTGAGCGTGATATTTGAGCCGAATTCTGACTCTCTGCACCTATTTTCAGTTTCAAATTACGACGTTTCATACCGAAAATATGCCAATTACTGTAAACTGCGATGGGTCATATTTTGCCCAAACCCCCCTGCAGTTTTTAAAATGTCTGAAATGTCGGAAATTTGACTCCTGAGCATGATTTTTGAGCCGAATTCAGACTCTCTGCACCTATTTTCAGTTTCAAATTACGACTTTTCATACCGAAAATATGCTTATTACTGAAAAAAACGATGGGTCATATTTTGCCCAAACTCCCCTGCAGTTTTTAAAATGTCTGAAATGTCGGATATTTGACTCCTGAGCATGATTTTTGAGCCGAATTCTGACTCTCTGCACCTATTTTCAGTTTCAAATTACGACGTTTCATACCGAAAATATGCCAATTACTGTAAACGGCGATGGGTCATATTTTGCCCAAACCCCCCTGCAGTTTTCAAAATGTCTGAAATGTCGGAAATTTGACTCCTGACTGTGATTTTTGAGCCGAAATCTGACTCTCTGCACTTATTTTCAGTTTCAAATTTCGACTTTTTATACCGAAAATATGCTAATTACTGAAAACGTCGATGGGTCATATTTTGCCCAAACCCCCCTGCAGTTTTCAAAATGTCTGAAATGTCGGAAATTTCACTCCTGAGCGTGATTTTTGAGCCGAATTCTGACTCTCTGCACCTATTTTCAGTTTCAAATTACAACGTTTCATACCGAAAATATGCCAATTACTGTAAACGGCGATGGGTCATATTTTGGCCAAACCCCCCTGCAGTTTTCAAAATGTCTGAAATGTCGGAAATTTGACTCCTGAGCGTGATTTTGTATCCGAATTCTGACTCTCTGCACCTATATGCAGTGTCAAATTACGACTTTTTATACCGAAAATATGCCAATTACTGTAAACGGTGATAGGTCATATTTTGCCCAAACCCCCCTGCAGTTTACAAAATGTCGGAAATGTCGGAAATTTGACTTCTGAGCGTGATTTTTTATCCGAATTCTGACTCTCTGCACCTATTTTCAGTTTCAAATTACGAATTTTCATACCGAAAATATGCCAATTACTAAAAACGGCAATGGGTCATATTTTGCCCAAACCCCCCTGCAGTTTTTAAAATGTCTTAAATGTCGGAAGTTTGATTCCTGAGCGTGATTTTTGAGCCGAATTCTGACTTTCTGCACCTATTTTCAGTTTCAAATTACGACTTTTCATACCGAAAATATGCCAATTACTAAAAACGGCAATGGGTCATATTTTGCCCAAACCCCCCTGCAGTTTTTAAAATGTCTGAAATTTTGGAAATTTTACTCCTGAGCGTGATTTTTGAGCCGAATTCTGACTCTCTGCACCTATTTTCAGTTTCATATTACGACGTTTCCTACCGAAAATGTGCCAATTACTGTAAACGGCGATGGGTCATATTTTGCCCAAACACCCCTACAGTTTTCAAAATGTCTGAAATGTCGGAAATTTGACTCCTGAGCGTGATTTTTGAGCCGAATTCTGACTCTATGCACCTATTTTCAGTTTCAAATTACGACGTTTCATACCGAAAATATGCTAATT
The DNA here is from genome assembly GCF_040958095.1 of Procambarus clarkii. Lineage (NCBI taxonomy): Eukaryota > Metazoa > Arthropoda > Malacostraca > Decapoda > Cambaridae > Procambarus > Procambarus clarkii. Next base: position 204,329 of record NW_027189306.1, on the reverse strand, counting down.
ACTGAAAAGGGCGATGGGTCATATTTTGCCCAAACCCCCCTGCAGTTTTTAAAATGTCTGAAATGTCGGAAATTTGACTCCTGAACGTGATATTTGAGCCGAATTCTGACTCTCTGCACCTATTTTCAGTTTCAAATTACGACGTTTCATACCGAAAATATGCCAATTACTGTAAACGGCGATGGGTCATATTTTGCCCAAACCCCCCTGCAGTTTTTAAAATGTCTGAAATGTCGAAAATTTGACTCCTGAGCGTGATTTTGTATCCGAATTCTGACTCTCTGCACCTATTTTCAGTTTCAAATTACGACGTTTCATACCGAAAATATGCCAATTACTGAAAACTGCGATGGGTCATATTTTGCCCAAACCCCCCTGCAGTTTTCAAAATGTCTGAAATGTCGGAAATTTGACTCCTGAGCATGATTTTTGAGCCGAATTCTGACTCTCTGCACCTATTTTCAGTTTCAAATTACAACTTCTCATACCGAAAATAAGCCAATTACTGAAAAGAGCGATGGGTCATATTTTGCCCAAACCCCCCTGCAGTTTTCAAAATGTCTGAAATGTCGGAAATTTCACTCCTGAGCGTGATTTTTGAGCCAAAATTCTGACTCTCTGCACCTATTTTCAGTTTCAAATTACAACGTTTCATACCGAAAATATGCCAATTACTGTAAACGGCGATGGGTCATATTTTGGCCAAACCCCCCTGCAGTTTTCAAAATGTCTGAAATGTCGGAAATTTGACTCCTGAGCGTGATTTTGTATCCGAATTCTGACTCTCTGCACCTATTTTCAGTTTCAAATTACGACGTTTCATACCGAAAATATGCCAATTACTGAAAACTGCGATGGGTCATATTTTGCCCAAACCCCCCTGCAGTTTTCAAAATGTCTGAAATGTCGGAAATTTGACTCCTGAGCATGATTTTTGAGCCGAATTCTGACTATCTGCACCTATTTTCAGTTTCAAAATACGACTTTTCATACCGAAAATAAGCCAATTACTGAAAAGGGCGATGGGTCAAATTTTGCCAAAACCCCCCTGCAGTTTTCAAAATGTCTGAAATGTCGGAAATTTGACTCCTGAGCGTGATTTTTGAGCCGAATTCTGACTCTGCACCTATTTTCAGTTTCAATTTACGAATTTTTATACCGAAAATATGCCAAATACTGAAAAGGGCGATGGGGCATATTTTGCCCAAACCCCCCTGCAGTTTTCAAAATGTCTGAAATGTCGGAAATTTGACTCTTGAGCGTGAGTTTTGAGCCGAATTCTGACTCTCTGCACCTATTTTCAGTTTCAAATTACGATTTTTATACCGAAAATATGCCAATTACTGAAAAGGGCGATGGGTCATATTTTGCCATAACCCCCCTGCAGTTTTCAAAATGTCTGAAATGTCGGAAATTTGACTCCTGAGCGTGATTTTTTATTTGAATTCTGACTGTCTGCTCCTATTTTCAGTTTCAAATTACGACTTTTTATACCGAAAATATGCCAATTACTGAAAACGTCGATGGGTCATATTTTGGCCAAACCCCCCTGCAGTTTTCAGAATGTCTAAAATGTCGGAAATTTGACTCCTGAGCGTGATTTTTGAGCCGAATTCTGACTCTCTGCACCTATTTTCAGTTTCATATTACGAATTTTTATACCAAAAATATGCCAAATACTGAAAAGGGCGATGGGGCATATTTTGCCCAAACCCCCCTGCAGTTTTCAAAATGTGTGAAATTTCGGAAATTTGACTCTTGAGCGTGAGTTTTGAGCCGAATTCTGACTCTCTGCACCTATTTTCAGTTTCAAATTACGATTTTTATACCGAAAATATGCCAATTACTGAAAAGGGCGATGGGGCATATTTTGCCCAAATCCCCCTGCAGTTTTCAAAATGTCTGAAATGTCGGAAATTTCACTCCTGAGCGTGATTTTTGAGCCAAATTCTGACTCTCTGCACCTATTTTCAGTTTCAAATTACAACGTTTCATACCGAAAATATGCCAATTACTGTAAACGGCGATGGGTCATATTTTGGCCAAACCCCCCTGCAGTTTTCAAAATGTCTGAAATGTCGGAAATTTGACTCCTGAGCGTGATTTTGTATCCGAATTCTGGCTCTCTGCACCTATTTTCAGTTTCAAATTACTACGTTTCATACCGAAAATATGCCAATTACTGAAAACTGCGATGGGTCATATTTTGCCCAAACCCCCCTGCAGTTTTCAAAATGTCTGAAATGTCGGAAATTTGACTCCTGAGCATGATTTTTGAGCCGAATTCTGACTATCTGCACCTATTTTCAGTTTCAAAATACGACTTTTCATACCGAAAATAAGCCAATTACTGAAAAGGGCGATGGGTCATATTTTGCCAAAACCCCCCTGCAGTTTTCAAAATGTCTGAAATGTCGGAAATTTGACTCCTGAGCGTGATTTTTGAGCCGAATTCTGACTCTGCACCTATTTTCAGTTTCAATTTACGAATTTTTATACCGAAAATATGCCAAATACTGAAAAGGGCGATGGGGCATATTTTGCCCAAACCCCCCTGCAGTTTTCAAAATGTCTGAAATGTCGGAAATTTGACTCTTGAGCGTGAGTTTTGAGCCGAATTCTGACTCTCTGCACCTATTTTCAGTTTCAAATTACGATTTTTATACCGAAAATATGCCAATTACTGAAAAGGGCGATGGGTCATATTTTGCCATAACCCCCCTGCAGTTTTCAAAATGTCTGAAATGTCGGAAATTTGACTCCTGAGCGTGATTTTTTATTTGAATTCTGACTGTCTGCTCCTATTTTCAGTTTCAAATTACGACTTTTTATACCGAAAATATGCCAATTACTGAAAACGTCGATGGGTCATATTTTGGCCAAACCCCCCTGCAGTTTTCAGAATGTCTAAAATGTCGGAAATTTGACTCCTGAGCGTGATTTTTGAGCCGAATTCTGACTCTCTGCACCTATTTTCAGTTTCATATTACGACGTTTCAAACCGAAAATGTGCCAATTACTGTAAACGGCGATGGGTCATATTTTGCCCAAACCCCCCTGCAGTTTTCAAAATTTTTGAAATGTCGGAAATTTGCCTCCTGAGAGTGATTTTTGAGCCGAATTCTGACTCTCTGCACTTATTTTCAGTTTCAAATTGCGACGTTTCATACCTAAAATAAGCCAATTACTGAAAACGTCGATGGGTCATATTTTGCCCAGACCCCCCTGCAGTTTTCAAAATGTCTGATATGTCGTAAATTTGACTCCTGAGCGTGATTTTTGAGCCGAATTCTGACTCTGCACCTATTTTCAGTTTCAAATTACGACGTTTCTTACCGAAAATATGCCAATTACTCTAAACGGTGATAGGTCATATTTTGCCCAAACCCCCCTGCAGTTTTCAAAAAGTCTGAAATGTCGGAAATTTGCCTCCTGAGAGTGATTTTTGAGCCGAATTCTGACTCTCCGCACCTTTTTTTAGTTTCAAATTACGACTTTTTATACCGAAAATATGCTAATTACTGAAAACGTCGATGGGTCATATTTTGCCCAAACCCCCCTACAGTTTTCAAAATGTCTGAAATGTCGGAAATTTGACTCCTGAGCGTGATTTTGTATCCAAATTCTGACTCTCTGCACCTATTTTCAGTTTCAAATTACGACTTTTCATACCGAAAATATGCCAATTACTGAAAAGGGAGATGGGTCATTGTTATGATCTCAGCCTGCAGGAGAAACGAGTCTCCCTTCTTGAGAGTTATTCAGCAAGCCTGACCTAACTAGAAGGTCTAGCAGAATTTGAGGTGATATCGCATATGTAAAATAGTTGGTTGGATATGTGTAACAGTTTGAGGTTATGGGCAATGAAGGAGAAAACAGATAAATGACTGGCTAGGAGATGTGGACATTTTGCTGGAGGCGTGAGGCTCGCTTCCGGAGGACCTTGACCTCACTTGAGTGCCAGACATCGCAGGGGGAAGCCGCGCTCCGTTGAGCTCCCGTCAGAAGGGAACCCCTAGTGATATATCTCGAAGAGAAGAGAAGTGTGCGGACGTACCAGCTGTGGAATCGAGCTGGGAACGTTGTGGTCTCAAGTCCTGGTCGACTAGCAGATATTAAATCGCCCAGAAGCATTATTGTGGGCTGTGTGGAGCGCCCTGACCAGACGCCGTCAGAGGGAAAGCGCCCTCGACCAATTAATCTGTGGTAAGCACGATATACGCCAGTTCATAGTGATTGCTTGTAGTTTGGTCGTGTGCCCAGCGACAGTAGCGATGTTTATTTATAAGTTAGACATGTTTTAATAAGGCAGAAGGCCTGAAATAGGAGAGTGAAGAGGGAGGAGCACGGAGCGACGTGCGCCCCCTCTGAGCGCTGGCGGACGACTGAGGGAGCCTGGCTCCGGATGGAGGAAGACCCTCCCAGTGAGTGAGGACCGCCGCCAGGCGAGGTGGAGTATGGACCCGCCCAAAACGGGGGAGTCCACTCTCACTGTATGTAGAGGACAGATAGAGGTTTGAGGCAAGCATATTGTGTGGTTATTTTTGTTTGTGTTAAAGGGGAACATTTTATTGGAACGTCGATGGGTTGCAGGTTTGTTTTTTGGGGAAGAAGTTGCTGAGAACTTCGAAGCCAGCAGATGATGTAGCTGATGAGACTCCAAGGTAGTGGAGCAGAGGACCTCGAGCTGTGAGGAGAAGCAGCAGTGAAGAGGAGTGTCACGTGCTTCTGGAGAGGTGGTGTAGCAGCCAAGAGAGCTGTGGAAGAACCTAACAGAAGGGTGAAGCACCGTAGTTACTCAAGGAAACTTCATGATAGCAGCCTGGAGGAGCTGCAGAGGATCCTGGTAGTGAAGCCCGGAAGAACCTAAGGATATTAGGATTGTGAACTTCCAGAGGTGGAAGGGGAAGTTCTGGTGGATTACTTATAGGGAGTTGATAGTGTTTGGTTGTCATTAGCGTGCAAGACGCAGTGAGAGGTGAGTGACTGTTGGCATTCTTACGTCAAGGAGTTTTTTATACTGAAGTATCAATGAACATTTATACTGGTATATGTTATTGCATTCAAATGCTGATTTTCTGTATATATATGTTATCTTGCTGATGGTGCAACAGTGTATGTAGGCTTGATCAACTTGAGGAGGTTAATAGTATCAGGTGGTGAACCAAGAGATAGGAAACCACTTGATAAGCTGATAATAGAGTCCTGATGGTGTTGGAGTGCAACCTGATTGTGATATTATAGAGTATAGGATTCATTATTATTATATGTGTGTATGTATTGTGTATGTGCTTGGTCCAGTAAATGTGTCACAATTTGCTGGTGTTTGCCCTTGTCCTAGTGAGGCTTCCCAGGAGGTAGTAAAGAAGGAGAGAGAAAGAGAGAAAGAACCAAGAACCACTGCTGTGGACAGGGTAAAAGGTAATACTAGTAAGTCAAAAAGGGGATTGAGGAGATCATATCACCTAGGGAGAGAGTGGGGAGTCACAGCGGCTCGAGTGGGTGTGTGCACGTGACAACGAGGCTAAATGTTGGAGCCGCATCCCCTAAACGTGTGACGTTGAGCCCCTCTCCAAGAGCCAGAAGCGCCAAGGGTGATCTCCTAGTGTAAGCACTCTACCGAGTTGTGGGTTGGGTTGTCCGTAGAGAAGGATCAACGACGACAACACCAACCAACCCACAGTCTATAATAAATTGGGGGCCTGTGTCCGGGAGAGTGAACTGACACACCCACACCCTGTCCAAGAGTGGATTTGTACACCCCTGCTGAGATAAACTGTGTGACCGCAGGTGTATACTCTCTCTCTTGGGAAGACTCACAGGACAAAGATGGATAAGGTGCAAGCGTTTGTGGAGTCAGGCAAGCCTGAGGACTTGGAAGGTTGCACGAGGGATCAATTGAAACAAATAGCAGAAAAATGTGGCATCAGGTTGAGAGCATCTAAAGTAGCTGGGATGAAGGATGAGATCCTGAGACAGTTAAGAGCCAAAAATGAAGCGGCAGAACAAGGAGCCCAAAAAGGAGCTGAAAGTGGAAAAGAGGATGATGGGCAGGATGAAGTGAGATCCCAGGGATCGAGTAGGAGCAGCAAGAGTAGCCGCAGTAGCAGGAGTAGCCGAAATAGGAGCTTGGAGAGATTCCAGTTAGAGCTCCAGATGCAGCGTGAGGAGAGACAGTTCCAGCTGGAAAAGATGAAATTAGAACTCCAGATGAAAAATGAAGCAGAGAAGGAAAAAGAAGAAACCAGACTGGAAGTAGAAAAAGAAAAAACCAGACTGGAAATAGAAAAAGAGAAAGCAAGACTAGAGGTCGAAAAAGAAAAAGAGAGAACAAAACAAATGCAGATTGAAGCGAATAGAACCTTGGCTGAGCAGAGGATTGAACATGGGTTGCCAGAGAGCACCACCCAGGTATCACACCCACCAGATGTTAGGGTTAGGGAGAAGGACATTCCCTTGTTTGTGCCCGAAGAGGCAGAGAGCTTCTTCGAGCATTTTGAGAAAGTAGCCAGCATCAAAGAGTGGCCACAGGAGGAATGGGCCCAGCTGGTCCAGTTAAGATTGACCGGTGCAGCCAGGGAGGCATACACCCAATTGTCACTGGAAGAGTGCCAGGATTACGCCACAGTAAAGAGCAGCATATTGCGCTCGTTTCAGTTAACCCCAGAAGCTTATAGGAAGCGCTTCAGAGAAATGATCAAAGTTCGAGCGTGTACGTTTGCTGAGACAGCAAGAGATCTGGAAAGACGATTCCAGAAGTGGATTGAGGCTGCTGGAGTTGGATCTTATGCTGACCTGAAGCAACTGATGGTCATGGAGAAGTTCTTGGAGATGATGCATCCTGAAACAAAGTTCAAGATCCAAGAAGCAGAGATAAAGGAGGTGAAAGACGCCGCAGATAGGGCGGATATGATTACTGAAGCATATAAGAGCTTGAGGGAGAACAGAGTGAGAAGCGAGGTGAGACGCAGCAATAGCAGATCCAATGGAGTCTGGGGAGGAAGAAATTATGAGAGACCCAGAAGAGTCTGGGGTGAGAAAACTTTTGATAAATGGGCAGATAAAAGTAAGTACCCTAAAACTCAGAAGAGTAGGTCGCGCACTTCATCTGAAAGTGAAGATGGAGGAGCCAAACGAGAAACTGATCGGTATCCGGGAGATCAAGAGTCCAGTAAAGCTCCACAGAGTACGAGTAGTACGTCTGGCCCGAGGAAGTCCAATACGAGTGGGCAGAGTCAGAGCTACTCTGGTACATATAGAAGAGACTTTTCACAGATGAGATGTTACCAATGTAACGGATTGGGTCACGTGATGCGAGACTGTCGGCAGGGCAAGAGAGTTGTGACCCTGGCCATGTGTGACCCCCGAAGTAAATATGCCAATGTGTTCCGAGACAAACCACAGAGAGCGAACTTAGTGAACGAGAGGTATAGGCCGTTCATGAGCAAAGGTTGGATCAGTATAGGAGGCCAACCTGAGGTAGAAGTTGGTATCTTAAGAGACACCGGAGCTAATCAGAGCTTGATTGCGAGAAGCCTGATTGGGGATGGTCGACGGTTAGCTGGCAGTGGGAAGATGAAAGTATATGGGTTATTGTCGGAGAGTGACATGCCCGTATGTGCTGTCCAGCTAAGGTCGGAATATGTGTCGGCAGAGGTGATGTTGGGAGTGTGCCCCGACATACCTATTCCAGGAGTCCAAGTGATCCTGGGGAATGACTTGTGCGGGACAAAGGTGTTGACAAGAGTCATAGCGGAGACTGTGCCAGAGGAGAGCCCAGAAGGCCACGGCACGGGTGGGACACCTGAGAGTGTGAACCTGACTGACATCCGAGGAGATGAGTCAGGAGACCGCCAAGCCATTGAGTACCCTGTCTCGGTAGTGAGGAGGGCAGAGGTGGCCGACAAGGAAGACGCTGGAGAAGATGATACAGTGTCGATTCAACCAGTGGAAGATATCGATGTAGATATAGCATGGCTGTTTGATGAAGGTCCAGCCCAGGCAAATGGAGTCTCGGTGAGGTCAAAAGTGAAGATGGCCCAGCCGAAGAAGAATACTGTGGAGAGAGTTGACCTGAATAGAGCCCAGACTGCTGAAATTAAGGGTCGGAAGGCGAATGGAACTGTGCTGAGTAGGAATGAGGAAGGATGTGGACAGACTGAGGACGGGAGTAGAGCGTCGAGTGGTCCACGAGCACAGAGGCATATGGATAGTAGAGTTAAGTTGTGGGAGATGTCGAGAGTTGACATGTTCCACAGGAAACGTGAAGGAGAGATAGTGAAGAAGAGTAACAGCCGAGAAAATGAAAGGAGAAGAGACAGTATGTGTGGAGAGATGCTTACAAGCACTCTAGGAAAGGTAAAGCGACACGTACGGTCGAGTGCTGTTGAGTGTAGTACAGTGCTCGAAGAAACTTTTAGGGAACGAAGAAGAGTTGAAGGAGAAGAAAGGGAATTGTATAGAGGTGAGAGATGTGGGAAGAGGATGATGATGCAAGCATGGATGAATAGTAGAAAGCCGAGGACTCGATGGAAGTCGAACAGGATGAGGTCTCGGATAAATGAGGAGACGAAAGGGAGAATCGTCGGTGAAGACGAGGGAGTGAAGTATGATGACAGGAGACGAAAGTATAACGGCAGTAGATGGAAGTGTGAAGACGACAGAGGAGGTACAGACAGTAGGTGTCTGACTCTGGACGTGAAGAGAAGAAGACGAGGAAATGGAGGGTGGAGACAATAAGTAGAGTGGACCGATAGAGTGCAGGCGTCCACGGAGGACAGCCTAGCTAAGAGCTGTCAGAGGTCAAATCGTTTATGAGAAGATCATGTTTCTGGAGAGAGGTGAGCCAGATGTTGCAAGGTGCAACGAATTAATTGTAGACTCCTAAGAGAGTATATGGGGTGAAGAACGAGAGAGTGTGGTGGCGGATGTATTATCCCGAGCTTTGCCACTGGAATAACTCTCAAAATAAGGGGAGGGGAGTGTTATGATCTCAGCCTGCAGGAGAAACGAGTCTCCCTTCTTGAGAGTTATTCAGCAAGCCTGACCTAACTAGAAGGTCTAGCAGAATTTGAGGTGATATCGCATATGTAAAATAGTTGGTTGGATATGTGTAACAGTTTGAGGTTATGGGCAATGAAGGAGAAAACAGATAAATGACTGGCTAGGAGATGTGGACATTTTGCTGGAGGCGTGAGGCTCGCTTCCGGAGGACCTTGACCTCACTTGAGTGCCAGACATCGCAGGGGGAAGCCGCGCTCCGTTGAGCTCCCGTCAGAAGGGAACCCCTAGTGATATATCTCGAAGAGAAGAGAAGTGTGCGGACGTACCAGCTGTGGAATCGAGCTGGGAACGTTGTGGTCTCAAGTCCTGGTCGACTAGCAGATATTAAATCGCCCAGAAGCATTATTGTGGGCTGTGTGGAGCGCCCTGACCAGACGCCGTCAGAGGGAAAGCGCCCTCGACCAATTAATCTGTGGTAAGCACGATATACGCCAGTTCATAGTGATTGCTTGTAGTTTGGTCGTGTGCCCAGCGACAGTAGCGATGTTTATTTATAAGTTAGACATGTTTTAATAAGGCAGAAGGCCTGAAATAGGAGAGTGAAGAGGGAGGAGCACGGAGCGACGTGCGCCCCCTCTGAGCGCTGGCGGACGACTGAGGGAGCCTGGCTCCGGATGGAGGAAGACCCTCCCAGTGAGTGAGGACCGCCGCCAGGCGAGGTGGAGTATGGACCCGCCCAAAACGGGGGAGTCCACTCTCACTGTATGTAGAGGACAGATAGAGGTTTGAGGCAAGCATATTGTGTGGTTATTTTTGTTTGTGTTAAAGGGGAACATTTTATTGGAACGTCGATGGGTTGCAGGTTTGTTTTTTGGGGAAGAAGTTGCTGAGAACTTCGAAGCCAGCAGATGATGTAGCTGATGAGACTCCAAGGTAGTGGAGCAGAGGACCTCGAGCTGTGAGGAGAAGCAGCAGTGAAGAGGAGTGTCACGTGCTTCTGGAGAGGTGGTGTAGCAGCCAAGAGAGCTGTGGAAGAACCTAACAGAAGGGTGAAGCACCGTAGTTACTCAAGGAAACTTCATGATAGCAGCCTGGAGGAGCTGCAGAGGATCCTGGTAGTGAAGCCCGGAAGAACCTAAGGATATTAGGATTGTGAACTTCCAGAGGTGGAAGGGGAAGTTCTGGTGGATTACTTATAGGGAGTTGATAGTGTTTGGTTGTCATTAGCGTGCAAGACGCAGTGAGAGGTGAGTGACTGTTGGCATTCTTACGTCAAGGAGTTTTTTATACTGAAGTATCAATGAACATTTATACTGGTATATGTTATTGCATTCAAATGCTGATTTTCTGTATATATATGTTATCTTGCTGATGGTGCAACAGTGTATGTAGGCTTGATCAACTTGAGGAGGTTAATAGTATCAGGTGGTGAACCAAGAGATAGGAAACCACTTGATAAGCTGATAATAGAGTCCTGATGGTGTTGGAGTGCAACCTGATTGTGATATTATAGAGTATAGGATTCATTATTATTATATGTGTGTATGTATTGTGTATGTGCTTGGTCCAGTAAATGTGTCACAATTTGCTGGTGTTTGCCCTTGTCCTAGTGAGGCTTCCCAGGAGGTAGTAAAGAAGGAGAGAGAAAGAGAGAAAGAACCAAGAACCACTGCTGTGGACAGGGTAAAAGGTAATACTAGTAAGTCAAAAAGGGGATTGAGGAGATCATATCACCTAGGGAGAGAGTGGGGAGTCACAGCGGCTCGAGTGGGTGTGTGCACGTGACAACGAGGCTAAATGTTGGAGCCGCATCCCCTAAACGTGTGACGTTGAGCCCCTCTCCAAGAGCCAGAAGCGCCAAGGGTGATCTCCTAGTGTAAGCACTCTACCGAGTTGTGGGTTGGGTTGTCCGTAGAGAAGGATCAACGACGACAACACCAACCAACCCACAGTCTATAATAGTCATATTTTGCCCAAACCCCCCTGCAGTTTTCAAAATGTCTGAAATGTCGGAAATTTGACTCCTGAGCATGATTTTTGAGCCGAATTCTGACTCTCTGCACCTATTTTCAGTTTCAAATTACGACGTTTCATACCTAAAATTTGCCAATTACTGTAAACGGCGATGGGTCATATTTTGCCCAAACCCCCCTGCAGTTTTCAAAATGTCTGATATGTCGGAAATTTGACTCCTGAGCGTGATTTTTGAGCCGATTTCTGACTCTGCACCTATTTTCAGTTTCAAATTACGACGTTTAATACCGAAAATATGCCAATTACTCTAAACGGTGATGGGTCATATTTTGCCCAAACCCCCCCTGCAGTTTTCAAAATGTCTGAAATGTCGGAAATTTGACTCCTGAGCGTGATTTTGTATCCAAATTCTGACTCTCAGCACCTATTTTCAGTTTCAAATTACGACTTTTTATACCGAAAATATGCCAATTACTGAAAATGGCGATGGGTCATATTTTGCCCAAACCCCCCTGCAGTTTTCAAAATGTCTGAAATGTCGGAAATTTGACTCCTGAGCGTGATTTTTGAGCCGAATTCTGACTCTCTGCACCTATTTTCAGTTTCAAATTACGACGTTTCATACCGAAAATATGCCAATTACTGTAAACGGCGATGGGTCATATTTTGCCCAAACCCCCCTGCAGTTTTTAAAATGTCTGAAATGTCGAAAATTTGACTCCTGAGCGTGATTTTTGAGCCGAATTCTGACTCTGCACCTATTTTCAGTTTCAAATTACGACGTTTAATACCGAAAATATGCCAATTACTCTAAACGGTGATGGGTCATATTTTGCCCAAACCCCCCTGCAGTTTTCAAAATGTCTGAAATGTCGGAAATTTGACTCCTGAGCGTGATTTTGTATCCAAATTCTGACTCTCTGCACCTATTTTCAGTTTCAAATTACGACTTTTTATACCGAAAATAAGCCAATTACTGAAAATGGCGATGGGTCATATTTTGCCCAAACCCCCCTGCAGTTTTCAAAATGTCTGAAATTTCGGAAATTTGACTCCTGAGCGTGATTTTTGAGCCGAATTCTGACTCTCTGCACCTATTTTCAGTTTCAAATTACGACGTTTCATACCGAAAATATGCCAATTACTGTAAACGGCGATGGGTCATATTTGGCCCAAACACTCCTGCAGTTTTTAAAATGTCTGGAATGTCGAAAATTTGACTCCTGAGCGTGATTTTGTATCCGAATTCTGACTCTCTGCACCTATTTTCAGTTTCAAATTACGACGTTTCATACTGAAAATATGCCAATTACTGAAAACTGCGATGGGTCATATTTTGCCCAAACCCCCCTGCAGTTTTCAAAATGTCTGAAATGTCGGAAATTTGATTCCTGAGCATGATTTTTGAGCCGAATTCTGACTCTCTGCACCTATTTTCAGTTTCAAATTACGACTTTTCATACCGAAAATAAGCCAATTACTGAAAAGGGCGATGGGTCATATTTTGCCCAAACCCCCCTGCAGTTTTCAAAATGTCTGAAATGTCGGAAATTTGACTCCTGAGCATGATTTTTGAGCCGAATTCTGACTCTCTGCACCTATTTTCAGTTTCAAATTACGAATTTTTATACTGAAAATATGCCAAATACTGAAAAGGGCGATGGGGCATATTTTGCCCAAACCCCCCTGCAGTTTTCAAAATGTCTGAAATGTCGGAAATTTGACTCTTGAGCGTGAGTTTTGAGCCGAATTCTGACTCTCTGCACCTATTTTCAGTTTCAAATTACGACTTTTTATATCGAAAATATGCCAATTACTGAAAAGGGCGATGGGTCATATTTTGTCATAACCCCCCTGCAGTTTTCAAAATGTCTGAAATGTCGGAAATTTGACTCCTGAGCGTGATTTTTTATCCGAATTCTGACTGTCTGCTCCTATTTTCAGTTTCAAATTACGACTTTTTATACCGAAAATAAGCCAATTACTGAAAACGTCGATGGGTCATATTTTGCCCAAACCCCCCTGCAGTTTTCAGAATGTCTAAAATGACGGAAATTTAACTCCTGAGCGTGATTTTTGAGCCGAATTCTGACTCTCTGCACCTATTTTCAGTTTCAAATTACGACGTTTCATAACTAAAATAAGCCAATTACTGAAAAAGTCGATGGGTCATATTTTGCCCAGACCCCCCTGCAGTTTTCAAAATGTCTGATATGTCGGAAATTTGACTCCTGAGCGTGATTTTTGAGCCGAATTCTGACTCTCTGCACCTATTTTCAGTTTCAAATTACGACGTTTCATACCGAAAATATGCCAATTACTGTAAACAGCGATGGGTCATATTTTGCCCAAACCCCCCTGCAGTTTTTAAAATGTCTGAAATGTCGAAAATTTGACTCCTGAGCGTGATTTTGTATCCGAAGTCTGACTCTCTGCACCTATTTTCAGTTTCAAATTACGACGTTTCATACCGAAAATATACCAATTACTGAAAACTGCGATGGGTCATATTTTGCCCAAACCCCCCTGCAGTTTTCAAAATGTCTGAAATGTCGGAAATTTGACTCCTGAGCATGATTTTTGAGCCGAATTCTGACTCTCTGCACCTATTTTCAGTTTCAAATTACGACTTTTCATACCGAAAATATGCCTATTACTGAACACAGCGATGGGTCATATTTTGCCCAAACTCCCCTGCAGTTTTTAAAATGTCTGAAATGTCGGATATTTGACTCCTGAGCATGATTTTTGAGCCGAATTCTGACTCTCTGCACCTATTTTCAGTTTCAAATTACGACGTTTCATACCTAATATTTGCCAATTACTGTAAACGGCGATGGGTCATATTTTGCCCAAACCCCCCTGCAGTTTTCAAAATGTCTGAAATGTCGGAAATTTGACTCCTGAGCATGATTTTTGAGCCGAATTCTGACTCTGCACCTATTTTCAGTTTCAAATTACGACTTTTTATACCGAAAATAAGCCAATTACTGAAAAGGGCGATGGGTCATATTTTGCCCAAACCCCCCTGCAGTTTTCAAAATGTCTGAAATGTCGGAAATTTGACTCCTGAGCGTGATTTTTTATCCGAATTCTCACTCTCTGCACCTATTTTCAGTTTCATATTACAACTTTTTATACCGAAAATATGCTAATTACTGAAAACGTCGATGGGTCATTTTTTGCCCAAACCCCCCTGCAGTTTTTAAAATGTCTGAAATGTCGAAAATTTGACTCCTGAGCGTGATTTTGTATCCGAATTCTGAATCTCTGCACCTATTTTCAGTTTCAAGTTACGATTTTTCATACCGAAAATATGCCAATTACTGAAAACAGCGATGGGTCATATTTTGCCCAATCCCCCCTGCAATTTTCAAAATGTCTGAAATGTCGGAAATTTGACTCCTGAGCGTGATTTTTGACCCGAATGCTGACTCTCTGCACCTATTTTCAGTTTCAAATTACGAATTTTCATACCGAAAATATGCATATTACTGAAAACAGCGATGGGTCATATTTTGCCCAAACTCCCCTGCAGTTTTTAAAATGTCTGAAATGTCGGATATTTGACTCCTGAGCATGATTTTTGAGCCAAATTCTGACTCTCTGCACCTATTTTCAGTTTCAAATTACGACGTTTCATACCTAAAATATGCCAATTACTGTAATCGGCGATGGGTCAAATTTTGCCCAAACCCCCCTGCAGTTTTCAAAATGTCTGAAATGTCGGAAATTTGACTCCTGAGAGTGATTTTTGAGCCGAATTCTGACTCTCTGCACCTATTTTCAGTTTCAAATTACGACGTTTCATACCTAAAATAAGCCAATTACTGAAAACGTCGATGGGTCATATTTTGCCCAGACCCCCCTGCAGTTTTCAAAATGTCTGATATGTCGGAAATTTGACTCCTGAGCGTGATTTTTGAGCCGAATTCTGACTCTGCACCTATTTTCAGTTTCAAATTACGACGTTTCATACCGAAAATATGCCAATTACTCTAAACGGTGATAGGTCATATTTTGCCCAAACCCCCCTGCAGTTTTCAAAATGTCTGAAATGTCGGAAATTTGACTCCTGAGAGTGATTTTTGAGCCGAATTCTGACTCTCCGCACCTTTTTTTAGTTTCAAATTACGACTTTTTATACCGAAAATATGCTAATTACTGAAAACGTCGATGGGTCATATTTTGCCCAAACCCCCCTACAGTTTTCAAAATGTCTGGAATGTCGGAAATTTGACCCCTGAGCGTGATTTTGTATCCAAATTATGATTTTCTGCACCTATTTTCAGTTTCAAATTACGACTTTTCATACCGAAAATATGCCAATTACTGAAAAGGGCGATGGGTCATATTTTGCCCAAACCCCCCTGCAGTTTTCAAAATGTCTGAAATGTCGGAAATTTGACTCTTGAGAGTGATTTTTTATCTGAATTCTGACTCTCTGCACCTATTTTCTGTTTCAAATTACGACTTTTTATACCGAAAATATGCCAATTACTGAAAAGGGCGATGGGTCATATTTTGCCCAAACCCCCTTGCAGTTTTCAAAATGTCTGAAATGTCGGAAATTTGACTCCTGAGCGTGATTTTTGAGCCGAATTCTTACTCTCTGCACCTATTTGCAGGGTCAAATTACGACTTTTTATACCGAAAATATGCCAATTACTGTAAACGGTGATAGGTCATATTTTGCCCAAACCCCCCTGCAGTTTACAAAATGTCTGAAATGTCTGAAATTTGACTTCTGAGCGTGATTTTTATCCGAAATCTGACTCTTTGCACCTATTTTCAGTTTTAAATTACGACTTTTTATACCGAAAATATGCCAATTACTGAAAACGGCGATGGGTCATATCTTGCCCAAACCCCCCTGCAGTTTTCAAAATGTCTGAATTGTTGGAAATTTGACTCCTGAGCGTGATTTTGAGCCGAATTCTGACTCTCTGCACCTATTTTCAGTTTCAAACTACGACGTTTCGTACCGAAAATATGCCAATTACTCTAAACGGTGATGGGTCATATTTTGCCCAAACCCCTCTGCAATTTTCAAAATGTCTGAAATGTCGGAAATTTGACTCCTGAGCGTGATTTTTGAGCCGAATGCTGACTCTCTGCACCTATTTTCAGTTTCAAATTACGAATTTTCATACCGAAAATATGCATATTACTGAAAACAGCGATGGGTCATATTTTGCCCAAACTCCCCTGCAGTTTTTAAAATGTCTGAAATGTTGGATATTTGACTCCTGAGCGTGATTTTTGAGCCGAATTCTGACTCTCTGCACCTATTTTCACTTTCAAATTACGACGTTTCATACCGAAAATATGCCAGTTACTGTAAACGGCGATGGGTCATATTTTGCCCAAACCCCCCTGCAGTTTTCAAAATGTCTGAAATGTCGGAAATTTGACTCCTGAGCGTGATTTTGTATCCGAATTCTGACTCTCTGCACCTATTTGCAGGGTCAAATTACGACTTTTTATACCGAAAATATGCCAATTACTGTAAACGGTGATAGGTCATATTTTGCCCAAACCCCCCTGCAGTTTTCAAAATGTCTGAAATGTCGGAAATTTGACTCCTGAGCGTGATTTTTGAGCCGAAATCTGACTCTCTGCACCTATTTTCAGTTTCAAATTACGACTTTTTATACCGAAAATAAGCCAATTACTGGAAAGGGCGATGGGTCATATTTTGCCCAAACCCCCCTGCAGTTTTCAAAATGTCTGAAATGTCGGAAATTTGACTCTTGAGAGTGATTTTTTATCCGAATTCTGACTCTCTGCACCTATTTTCTGTTTCAAATTACGACTTTTTATACCGAAAATATGCCAATTACTGAAAAGGGCGATGGGTCATATTTTGCCCAAACCCCCTTGCAGTTTTCAAAATGTCTGAAATGTCGGAAATTTGACTCCTGAGCGTGATTTTTGAGCCGAATTCTGACTCTCTGCACCTATTTTCACTTTCAAATTACGACGTTTCATACCGAAAATATGCCAGTTACTGTAAACGGCGATGGGTCATATTTTGCCCAAACCCCCCCTGCAGTTTTCAAAATGTCTGAAATGTCGGAAATTTGACTCCTGAGCGTGATTTTGTATCCGAATTCTGACTCTCTGCACCTATTTGCAGGGTCAAATTACGACTTTTTATACCGAAAATATGCCAATTACTGTAAACGGTGATAGGTCATATTTTGCCCAAACCCCCCTGCAGTTTACAAAATGTCTGAAATGTCTGAAATTTGACTTCTGTGCGTGATTTTTTATCCGAAATCTGACTCTTTGCACCTATTTTCAGTTTCAAATTACGAAGTTTCGTACTGAAAATATGCCAATTACTCTAAACGGTGATGGGTCATATTTTGCCCAAACCCCCCTGCAATTTTCAAAATGTCTGAAATGTCGGAAATTTGACTCCTGAGCGTGATTTTTGAGCCGAATGCTGACTCTCTGCACCTATTTTCAGTTTCAAATTACGAATTTTCATACCGAAAATATGCATATTACTGAAAACAGCGATGGGTCATATTTTGCCCAAACTCCCTTGCAGTTTTCAAAATGTCTGAAATGTCGGAAATTTGACTCCTGAGCGTGATTTTTGAGCCGAATTCTGACTCTCTGCACCTATTTTCAGTTCAAATTCCGACTTTTTATACCGAAAATAAGCCAATTACTGAAAAGGGCGATGGGTCATATTTTGCCCAAACCCCCCTGCAGTTTTCAAAATATCTGAAATGTCAGAAATTTGACTCCTGAGCGTGATTTTTGAGCCGAATTCTGACTCTCTGCACCTATTTTCAGTTTCAAATTACGACTTTTTATACCGAAAATATGCCAATTACTGAAAAGGGCGATGGGTCATATTTTGCCCAAACCCCCCTGCAGTTTTCAAAATGTCTGAAATGTCGGAAATTTGACTCTTGAGAGTGATTTTTTATCTGAATTCTGACTCTCTGCACCTATTTTCTGTTTCAAATTACGACTTTTTATACCGAAAATATGCCAATTACTGAAAAGGGCGATGGGTCATATTTTGCCCAAACCCCCTTGCAGTTTTCAAAATGTCTGAAATGTCGGAAATTTGACTCCTGAGCGTGATTTTTGAGCCGAATTCTGACTCTCTGCACCTATTTTCAATTTCAAATTACGACGTTTCATACCGAAAATATGCCAGTTACTGTAAACGGCGATGGGTGATATTTTGCCCAAACCCCCCTGCAGTTTTCAAAATGTCTGAAATGTCGGAAATTTGACTCCTGAGCGTGATTTTGTATCCGAATTCTGACTCTCTGCACCTATTTGCAGGGTCAAATTACGACTTTTTATACCGAAAATATGCCAATTACTGTAAACGGTGATAGGTCATATTTTGCCCAAAACCCCCTGCAGTTTACAAAATGTCTGAAATGTCTGAAATTTGACTTCTGAGCGTGATTTTTTATCCGAAATCTGACTCTTTGCACCTATTTTCAGTTTTAAATTACGACTTTTTATACCGAAAATATGCCAATTACTGAAAACGGCGATGGGTCATATTTTGCCCAAACCCCCCTGCAGTTTTCAAAATGTCTGAATTGTTGGAAATTTGACTCCTGAGCGTGATTTTGAGCCGAATTCTGACTCTCTGCACCTATTTTCAGTTTCAAACTACGACGTTTCGTACCGAAAATATGCCAATTACTCTAAACGGTGATGGGTCATATTTTGCCCAAACCCCTCTGCAATTTTCAAAATGTCTGAAATGTCGGAAATTTGACTCCTGAGCGTGATTTTTGAGCCGAATGCTGACTCTCTGCACCTATTTTCAGTTTCAAATTACGAATTTTCATACCGAAAATATGCATATTACTGAAAACAGCGATGGGTCATATTTTGCCCAAACTCCCCTGCAGTTTTTAAAATGTCTGAAATGTCGGATATTTGACTCCTGAGCGTGATTTTTGAGCCGAATTCTGACTCTCTGCACCTATTTTCACTTTCAAATTACGACGTTTCATACCGAAAATATGCCAGTTACTGTAAACGGCGATGGGTCATATTTTGCCCAAACCCCCCTGCAGTTTTCAAAATGTCTGAAATGTCGGAAATTTGACTCCTGAGCGTGATTTTGTATCCGAATTCTGACTCTCTGCACCTATTTGCAGGGTCAAATTACGACTTTTTATACCGAAAATATGCCAATTACTGTAAACGGTGATAGGTCATATTTTGCCCAAACCCCCCTGCAGTTTTCAAAATGTCTGAAATGTCGGAAATTTGACTCCTGAGCGTGATTTTTGAGCCGAAATCTGACTCTCTGCACCTATTTTCAGTTTCAAATTACGACTTTTTATACCGAAAATAAGCCAATTACTGGAAAGGGCGATGGGTCATATTTTGCCCAAACCCCCCTGCAGTTTTCAAAATGTCTGAAATGTCAGAAATTTGACTCCTGAGCGTGATTTTTGAGCCGAATTCTGACTCTCTGCACCTATTTTCAGTTTCAAATTACGACTTTTTATACCGAAAATATGCCAATTACTGAAAAGGGCGATGGGTCATATTTTGCCCAAACCCCCCTGCAGTTTTCAAAATGTCTGAAATGTCGGAAATTTGACTCTTGAGAGTGATTTTTTATCCGAATTCTGACTCTCTGCACCTATTTTCTGTTTCAAATTACGACTTTTTATACCGAAAATATGCCAATTACTGAAAAGGGCGATGGGTCATATTTTGCCCAAACCCCCTTGCAGTTTTCAAAATGTCTGAAATGTCGGAAATTTGACTCCTGAGCGTGATTTTTGAGCCGAATTCTGACTCTCTGCACCTATTTTCACTTTCAAATTACGACGTTTCATACCGAAAATATGCCAGTTACTGTAAACGGCGATGGGTCATATTTTGCCCAAACCCCCCCTGCAGTTTTCAAAATGTCTGAAATGTCGGAAATTTGACTCCTGAGCGTGATTTTGTATCCGAATTCTGACTCTCTGCACCTATTTGCAGGGTCAAATTACGACTTTTTATACCGAAAATATGCCAATTACTGTAAACGGTGATAGGTCATATTTTGCCCAAACCCCCCTGCAGTTTACAAAATGTCTGAAATGTCTGAAATTTGACTTCTGTGCGTGATTTTTTATCCGAAATCTGACTCTTTGCACCTATTTTCAGTTTCAAATTACGAAGTTTCGTACTGAAAATATGCCAATTACTCTAAACGGTGATGGGTCATATTTTGCCCAAACCCCCCTGCAATTTTCAAAATGTCTGAAATGTCGGAAATTTGACTCCTGAGCGTGATTTTTGAGCCGAATGCTGACTCTCTGCACCTATTTTCAGTTTCAAATTACGAATTTTCATACCGAAAATATGCATATTACTGAAAACAGCGATGGGTCATATTTTGCCCAAACTCCCTTGCAGTTTTCAAAATGTCTGAAATGTCGGAAATTTGACTCCTGAGCGTGATTTTTGAGCCGAATTCTGACTCTCTGCACCTATTTTCAGTTCAAATTCCGACTTTTTATACCGAAAATAAGCCAATTACTGAAAAGGGCGATGGGTCATATTTTGCCCAAACCCCCCTGCAGTTTTCAAAATATCTGAAATGTCAGAAATTTGACTCCTGAGCGTGATTTTTGAGCCGAATTCTGACTCTCTGCACCTATTTTCAGTTTCAAATTACGACTTTTTATACCGAAAATATGCCAATTACTGAAAAGGGCGATGGGTCATATTTTGCCCAAACCCCCCTGCAGTTTTCAAAATGTCTGAAATGTCGGAAATTTGACTCTTGAGAGTGATTTTTTATCTGAATTCTGACTCTCTGCACCTATTTTATGTTTCAAATTACGACTTTTTATACCGAAAATATGCCAATTACTGAAAAGGGCGATGGGTCATATTTTGCCCAAACCCCCTTGCAGTTTTCAAAATGTCTGAAATGTCGGAAATTTGACTCCTGAGCGTGATTTTGTATCCGAATTCTGACTCTCTGCACCTATTTGCAGGGTCAAATTACGACTTTTTATACCGAAAATATGCCAATTACTGTAAACGGTGATAGGTCATATTTTGCCCAAACCCCCCTGCAGTTTACAAAATGTCTGAAATGTCTGAAATTTGACTTCTGAGCGTGATTTTTTATCCGAAATCTGACTCTTTGCACCTATTTTCAGTTTTAAATTACGACTTTTTATACCGAAAATATGCCAATTACTGAAAACGGCGATGGGTCATATTTTGCCCAAACCCCCCTGCAGTTTTCAAAATGTCTGAATTGTTGGAAATTTGACTCCTGAGCGTGATTTTGAGCCGAATTCTGACTCTCTGCACCTATTTTCAGTTTCAAACTACGACGTTTCGTACCGAAAATATGCCAATTACTCTAAACGGTGATGGGTCATATTTTGCCCAAACCCCCCTGCAGTTTTCAAAATGTCTGAAATGTCGGAAATTTGACTCCTGAGCGTGATTTTGTATCCGAATTCTGACTCTCTGCACCTATTTGCAGGGTCAAATTACGACTTTTTATACCGAAAATATGCCAATTACTGTAAACGGTGATAGGTCATATTTTGCCCAAACCCCCCTGCAGTTTACAAAATGTCTGAAATGTCTGAAATTTGACTTCTGAGCGTGATTCTTTATCCGAAATCTGACTCTTTGCACCTATTTTCAGTTTCAAATTACGACGTTTCGTACCGAAAAAATGCCAATTACTCTAAACGGTGATGGGTCATATTTTGCCCAAACCCCCCTGCAATTTTCAAAATATCTGAAATGTCGGAAATTTGACTCCTGAGCGTGAATTTTGAGCCGAATGCTGACTCTCTGCACCTATTTTCAGTTTCAAATTACGAATTTTCATACCGAAAATATGCATATTACTGAAAACAGCGATGGGTCATATTTTGCCCAAACTCCCCTGCAGTTTTTAAAATGTCGGAAATGTCGGATATTTGACTCCTGAGCATGATTTTTGAGCCGAATTCTGACTCTCTGCACCTATTTTCAGTTTCAAATTACGACGTTTCATACCTAAAATATGCCAATTACTGTAATCGGCGATGGGTCAAATTTTGCCCAAACCCCCCTGCAGTTTTCAAAATGTCTGAAATGTCGGAAATTTGACTCCTGAGAGTGATTTTTGAGCCGAATTCTGACTCTCTGCACCTATTTTTAGTTTCAAATTACGACGTTTCATACCTAAAATAAGCCAATTACTGAAAACGTCGATGGGTCATATTTTGCCCATACCCCCCTGCAGTTTTCAAAATGTCTGATATGTCGGAAATTTGACTCCTGAGCGTGATTTTTGAGCCGAATTCTGACTCTGCACCTATTTTCAGTTTCAAATTACGACGTTTCATACCGAAAATATTCCAATTACTCTAAACGGTGATAGGTCATATTTTGCCCAAACCCCCCTGCAGTTTTCAAAATGTCTGAAATGTCGGAAATTTGACTCCTGAGCGTGATTTTTGAGCCGAATTCTGACTCTGCACCTATTTTCAGTTTCAAATTACGACGTTTCATACCGAAAATATGCTAATTATAGAAAATGTGGATGGGTCATATTTTGCCCAAACCCCCCTACAGTTTTTAAAATGTCAGAAATGTCGGAAATTTGACACCTGAGCGTGATTTTGTATCCAAATTCTGACTCTCTGCACCTATTTTCAGTTTCAAATTACGACTTTTCATACCGAAAATATGCCTATTACTGAAAACAGCGATGGGTCATATTTTGCCCAAACATTCCTATGCTGTTTTTAAAATGTCTGAAATGTCAGATATTTGACTCCTGAGCGTGATTTTTGAGCCGAATTCTGACTCTCTGCACCTATTTTCAGTTTCATATTACGACGTTTCATACCGAAAATATGCTAATTACTGAAAACGTCGATGGGTCATATTTTGCCCAAACCCCCCTGCAGTTTTCAAAATGTCTGAAATGTCGGAAATTTGACTCCTGAGCGTGATTTTTGAGCCGAATTCTGACTCTTTGCACTTATTTTCAGTTTCAAATTACGACTTTTTATACCGAAAATAAGCCAATTACTGGAAAGGGCGATGGGTCATATTATGCCCAAACCCCCCTGCAGTTTTCAAAATGTCTGAAATGTCGGAAATTTGACTCCTGAGCGTGATTTTTGAGCCGAATTCTGACTCTCTGCACCTATTTTCAGTTTCAAATTACGACTTTTTATACCGAAAATATGCCAATTACTGAAAAGGGCGATGGGTCATATTTTGCCCAAACCCCCTTGCAGTTTTCAAAATGTCTGAAATGTCGGAAATTTGACTCCTGAGCGTGATTTTTGAGCCGAATTCTGACTCTCTGCACCTATTTTCACTTTCAAATTACGACGTTTCATACCGAAAATATGCCAGTTACTGTAAACGGCGATGGGTCATATTTTGCCCAAACACCCCTGCAGTTTTCAAAATGTCTGAAATGTCGGAAATTTGACTCCTGAGCGTGATTTTGTATCCGAATTCTGACTCTCTGCACCTATTTGCAGGGTCAAATTACGACTTTTTATACCGAAAATATGCCAATTACTGTAAAAGGTGATAGGTCATATTTTGCCCAAACCCCCCTGCAGTTTACAAAATGTCTGAAATGTCTGAAATTTGACTTCTGAGCGTGATTCTTTATCCGAAATCTGACTCTTTGCACCTATTTTCAGTTTCAAATTACGACGTTTCGTACCGAAAATATGCCAATTACTCTAAACGGTGATGGGTCATATTTTGCCCAAACCCCCCTGCAATTTTCAAAATGTCTGAAATGTCGGAAATTTGACTCCTGAGCGTGATTTTTGAGCCGAATGCTGACTCTCTGCACCTATTTTCAGTTTCAAATTACGAATTTTCATACCGAAAATATGCATATTACTGAAAACAGCGATGGGTCATATTTTGCCCAAACTCCCCTGCAGTTTTTAAAATGTCTGAAATGTCGGATATTTGACTCCTGAGCATGATTTTTGAGCCGAATTCTGACTCTCTGCACCTATTTTCAGTTTCAAATTACGACGTTTCATACCTAAAATATGCCAATTACTGTAATCGGCGATGGGTCAAATTTTGCCCAAACCCCCCTGCAGTTTTCAAAATGTCTGAAATGTCGGAAATTTGACTCCTGAGAGTGATTTTTGAGCCGAATTCTGACTCTCTGCACCTATTTTTAGTTTCAAATTACGACGTTTCATACCTAAAATAAGCCAATTACTGAAAACGTCGATGGGTCATATTTTGCCCAGACCCCCCTGCAGTTTTCAAAATGTCTGATATGTCGGAAATTTGACTCCTGAGCGTGATTTTTGAGCCGAATTCTGACTCTGCACCTATTTTCAGTTTCAAATTACGACGTTTCATACCGAAAATATGCCAATTACTCTAAACGGTGATAGGTCATATTTTGCCCAAACCCCCCTGCAGTTTTCAAAATGTCTGAAATGTCGGAAATTTGACTCCTGAGCGTGATTTTTGAGCCGAATTCTGACTCTGCACCTATTTTCAGTTTCAAATTACGACGTTTCATACCGAAAATATGCTAATTATAGAAAATGTGGATGGGTCATATTTTGCCCAAACCCCCCTACAGTTTTCAAAATGTCAGAAATGTCGGAAATTTGACACCTGAGCGTGATTTTGTGTCCAAATTCTGACTCTCTGCACCTATTTTCAGTTTCAAATTACGACTTTTCATACCGAAAATATGCCTATTACTGAAAACAGCGATGGGTCATATTTTGCCCAAACATTCCTATGCTGTTTTTAAAATGTCTGAAATGTCAGATATTTGACTCCTGAGCGTGATTTTTGAGCCGAATTCTGACTCTCTGCACCTATTTTCAGTTTCAAATTACGACGTTTCATACCGAAAATATGTTAATTACTGAAAACGTCGATGGGTCATATTTTGCCCAAACCCCCCTGCAGTTTTCAAAATGTCTGAAATGTCGGAAATTTGACTCCTGAGTGTGATTTTTGAGCCGAATTCTGACTCTTTGCACCTATTTTCAGTTTCATATTACGACTTTTTATACCGAAAATAAGCCAATTACTGGAAAGGGCGATGGGTCATATTTTGCCCAAACCCCCCTGCAGTTTTCAAAATGTCTGAAATGTCGGAAAATTGACTCCTGAGCGTGATTTTTGAGCCGAATTCTGACTCTCTGCACCTATTTTCAGTTTCAAATTACGACTTTTTATACCGAAAATATGCCAATTACTGAAAAGGGCGATGGGTCATATTTTGCCCAAACCCCCTTGCAGTTTTCAAAATGTCTGAAATGTCGGAAATTTGACTCCTGAGCGTGATTTTTGAGCCGAATTCTGACTCTCTGCACCTATTTTCACTTTCAAATTACGACGTTTCATACCGAAAATATGCCAGTTACTGTAAACGGCGATGGGTCATATTTTGCCCAAACACCCCTGCAGTTTTCAAAATGTCTGAAATGTCGGAAATTTGACTCCTGAGCGTGATTTTGTATCCGAATTCTGACTCTCTGCACCTATTTGCAGGGTCAAATTACGACTTTTTATACCGAAAATATGCCAATTACTGTAAAAGGTGATAGGTCATATTTTGCCCAAACCCCCCTGCAGTTTACAAAATGTCTGAAATGTCTGAAATTTGACTTCTGAGCGTGATTCTTTATCCGAAATCTGACTCTTTGCACCTATTTTCAGTTTCAAATTACGACGTTTCGTACCGAAAATATGCCAATTACTCTAAACGGTGATGGGTCATATTTTGCCCAAACCCCCTGCAATTTTCAAAATGTCTGAAATGTCGGAAATTTGACTCCTGAGCGTGATTTTTGAGCCGAATGCTGACTCTCTGCACCTATTTTCAGTTTCAAATTACGAATTTTCATACCGAAAATATGCATATTACTGAAAACAGCGATGGGTCATATTTTGCCCAAACTCCCCTGCAGTTTTTAAAATGTCGGAAATGTCGGATATTTGACTCCTGAGCATGATTTTTGAGCCGAATTCTGACTCTCTGCACCTATTTTCAGTTTCAAATTACGACGTTTCATACCTAAAATATGCCAATTACTGTAATCGGCGATGGGTCAAATTTTGCCCAAACCCCCCTGCAGTTTTCAAAATGTCTGAAATGTCGGAAATTTGACTCCTGAGAGTGATTTTTGAGCCGAATTCTGACTCTCTGCACCTATTTTTAGTTTCAAATTACGACGTTTCATACCTAAAATAAGCCAATTACTGAAAACGTCGATGGGTCATATTTTGCCCATACCCCCCTGCAGTTTTCAAAATGTCTGATATGTCGGAAATTTGACTCCTGA
Organism: Procambarus clarkii; assembly: GCF_040958095.1. NCBI lineage: Eukaryota > Metazoa > Arthropoda > Malacostraca > Decapoda > Cambaridae > Procambarus > Procambarus clarkii. The sequence goes on along the minus strand of NW_027189306.1, from coordinate 178,026 downwards.
GCGTGATTTTTGAGCCGAATTCTGACTCTGCACCTATTTTCAGTTTCAAATTACGACGTTTCATACCGAAAATATTCCAATTACTCTAAACGGTGATAGGTCATATTTTGCCCAAACCCCCCTGCAGTTTTCAAAATGTCTGAAATGTCGGAAATTTGACTCCTGAGCGTGATTTTTGAGCCGAATTCTGACTCTGCACCTATTTTCAGTTTCAAATTACGACGTTTCATACCGAAAATATGCTAATTATAGAAAATGTGGATGGGTCATATTTTGCCCAAACCCCCCTACAGTTTTTAAAATGTCAGAAATGTCGGAAATTTGACACCTGAGCGTGATTTTGTATCCAAATTCTGACTCTCTGCACCTATTTTCAGTTTCAAATTACGACTTTTCATACCGAAAATATGCCTATTACTGAAAACAGCGATGGGTCATATTTTGCCCAAACATTCCTATGCTGTTTTTAAAATGTCTGAAATGTCAGATATTTGACTCCTGAGCGTGATTTTTGAGCCGAATTCTGACTCTCTGCACCTATTTTCAGTTTCATATTACGACGTTTCATACCGAAAATATGCTAATTACTGAAAACGTCGATGGGTCATATTTTGCCCAAACCCCCCTGCAGTTTTCAAAATGTCTGAAATGTCGGAAATTTGACTCCTGAGCGTGATTTTTGAGCCGAATTCTGACTCTTTGCACTCATTTTCAGTTTCAAATTACGACTTTTTATACCGAAAATAAGCCAATTACTGGAAAGGGCGATGGGTCATATTATGCCCAAACCCCCCTGCAGTTTTCAAAATGTCTGAAATGTCGGAAAATTGACTCCTGAGCGTGATTTTTGAGCCGAATTCTGACTCTCTGCACCTATTTTCAGTTTCAAATTACGACTTTTTATACCGAAAATATGCCAATTACTGAAAAGGGCGATGGGTCATATTTTGCCCAAACCCCCTTGCAGTTTTCAAAATGTCTGAAATGTCGGAAATTTGACTCCTGAGCGTGATTTTTGAGCCGAATTCTGACTCTCTGCACCTATTTTCACTTTCAAATTACGACGTTTCATACCGAAAATATGCCAGTTACTGTAAACGGCGATGGGTCATATTTTGCCCAAACACCCCTGCAGTTTTCAAAATGTCTGAAATGTCGGAAATTTGACTCCTGAGCGTGATTTTGTATCCGAATTCTGACTCTCTGCACCTATTTGCAGGGTCAAATTACGACTTTTTATACCGAAAATATGCCAATTACTGTAAAAGGTGATAGGTCATATTTTGCCCAAACCCCCCTGCAGTTTACAAAATGTCTGAAATGTCTGAAATTTGACTTCTGAGCGTGATTCTTTATCCGAAATCTGACTCTTTGCACCTATTTTCAGTTTCAAATTACGACGTTTCGTACCGAAAATATGCCAATTACTCTAAACGGTGATGGGTCATATTTTGCCCAAACCCCCCTGCAATTTTCAAAATGTCTGAAATGTCGGAAATTTGACTCCTGAGCGTGATTTTTGAGCCGAATGCTGACTCTCTGCACCTATTTTCAGTTTCAAATTACGAATTTTCATACCGAAAATATGCATATTACTGAAAACAGCGATGGGTCATATTTTGCCCAAACTCCCCTGCAGTTTTTAAAATGTCTGAAATGTCGGATATTTGACTCCTGAGCATGATTTTTGAGCCGAATTCTGACTCTCTGCACCTATTTTCAGTTTCAAATTACGACGTTTCATACCTAAAATATGCCAATTACTGTAATCGGCGATGGGTCAAATTTTGCCCAAACCCCCCTGCAGTTTTCAAAATGTCTGAAATGTCGGAAATTTGACTCCTGAGAGTGATTTTTGAGCCGAATTCTGACTCTCTGCACCTATTTTTAGTTTCAAATTACGACGTTTCATACCTAAAATAAGCCAATTACTGAAAACGTCGATGGGTCATATTTTGCCCAGACCCCCCTGCAGTTTTCAAAATGTCTGATATGTCGGAAATTTGACTCCTGAGCGTGATTTTTGAGCCGAATTCTGACTCTGCACCTATTTTCAGTTTCAAATTACGACGTTTCATACCGAAAATATGCCAATTACTCTAAACGGTGATAGGTCATATTTTGCCCAAACCCCCCTGCAGTTTTCAAAATGTCTGAAATGTCGGAAATTTGACTCCTGAGCGTGATTTTTGAGCCGAATTCTGACTCTGCACCTATTTTCAGTTTCAAATTACGACGTTTCATACCGAAAATATGCTAATTATAGAAAATGTGGATGGGTCATATTTTGCCCAAACCCCCCTACAGTTTTCAAAATGTCAGAAATGTCGGAAATTTGACACCTGAGCGTGATTTTGTGTCCAAATTCTGACTCTCTGCACCTATTTTCAGTTTCAAATTACGACTTTTCATACCGAAAATATGCCTATTACTGAAAACAGCGATGGGTCATATTTTGCCCAAACATTCCTATGCTGTTTTTAAAATGTCTGAAATGTCAGATATTTGACTCCTGAGCGTGATTTTTGAGCCGAATTCTGACTCTCTGCACCTATTTTCAGTTTCAAATTACGACGTTTCATACCGAAAATATGTTAATTACTGAAAACGTCGATGGGTCATATTTTGCCCAAACACCCCTGCAGTTTTCAAAATGTCTGAAATGTCGGAAATTTGACTCCTGAGTGTGATTTTTGAGCCGAATTCTGACTCTTTGCACCTATTTTCAGTTTCATATTACGACTTTTTATACCGAAAATAAGCCAATTACTGGAAAGGGCGATGGGTCATATTTTGCCCAAACCCCCCTGCAGTTTTCAAAATGTCTGAAATGTCGGAAAATTGACTCCTGAGCGTGATTTTTGAGCCGAATTCTGACTCTCTGCACCTATTTTCAGTTTCAAATTACGACTTTTTATACCGAAAATATGCCAATTACTGAAAAGGGCGATGGGTCATATTTTGCCCAAACCCCCTTGCAGTTTTCAAAATGTCTGAAATGTCGGAAATTTGACTCCTGAGCGTGATTTTTGAGCCGAATTCTGACTCTCTGCACCTATTTTCACTTTCAAATTACGACGTTTCATACCGAAAATATGCCAGTTACTGTAAACGGCGATGGGTCATATTTTGCCCAAACACCCCTGCAGTTTTCAAAATGTCTGAAATGTCGGAAATTTGACTCCTGAGCGTGATTTTGTATCCGAATTCTGACTCTCTGCACCTATTTGCAGGGTCAAATTACGACTTTTTATACCGAAAATATGCCAATTACTGTAAAAGGTGATAGGTCATATTTTGCCCAAACCCCCCTGCAGTTTACAAAATGTCTGAAATGTCTGAAATTTGACTTCTGAGCGTGATTCTTTATCCGAAATCTGACTCTTTGCACCTATTTTCAGTTTCAAATTACGACGTTTCGTACCGAAAATATGCCAATTACTCTAAACGGTGATGGGTCATATTTTGCCCAAACCCCCTGCAATTTTCAAAATGTCTGAAATGTCGGAAATTTGACTCCTGAGCGTGATTTTTGAGCCGAATGCTGACTCTCTGCACCTATTTTCAGTTTCAAATTACGAATTTTCATACCGAAAATATGCATATTACTGAAAACAGCGATGGGTCATATTTTGCCCAAACTCCCCTGCAGTTTTTAAAATGTCGGAAATGTCGGATATTTGACTCCTGAGCATGATTTTTGAGCCGAATTCTGACTCTCTGCACCTATTTTCAGTTTCAAATTACGACGTTTCATACCTAAAATATGCCAATTACTGTAATCGGCGATGGGTCAAATTTTGCCCAAACCCCCCTGCAGTTTTCAAAATGTCTGAAATGTCGGAAATTTGACTCCTGAGAGTGATTTTTGAGCCGAATTCTGACTCTCTGCACCTATTTTTAGTTTCAAATTACGACGTTTCATACCTAAAATAAGCCAATTACTGAAAACGTCGATGGGTCATATTTTGCCCAGACCCCCCTGCAGTTTTCAAAATGTCTGATATGTCGGAAATTTGACTCCTGAGCGTGATTTTTGAGCCGAATTCTGACTCTGCACCTATTTTCAGTTTCAAATTACGACGTTTCATACCGAAAATATGCCAATTACTCTAAACGGTGATAGGTCATATTTTGCCCAAACCCCCCTGCAGTTTTCAAAATGTCTGAAATGTCGGAAATTTGACTCCTGAGCGTGATTTTTGAGCCGAATTCTGACTCTGCACCTATTTTCAGTTTCAAATTACGACGTTTCATACCGAAAATATGCTAATTATAGAAAATGTGGATGGGTCATATTTTGCCCAAACCCCCCTACAGTTTTCAAAATGTCAGAAATGTCGGAAATTTGACACCTGAGCGTGATTTTGTGTCCAAATTCTGATTCTCTGCACCTATTTTCAGTTTCAAATTACGACTTTTCATACCGAAAATATGCCTATTACTGAAAACAGCGATGGGTCATATTTTGCCCAAACATTCCTATGCTGTTTTTAAAATGTCTGAAATGTCAGATATTTGACTCCTGAGCGTGATTTTTGAGCCGAATTCTGACTCTCTGCACCTATTTTCAGTTTCAAATTACGACGTTTCATACCGAAAATATGCTAATTACTGAAAACGTCGATGGGTCATATTTTGCCCAAACCCCCCTGCAGTTTTCAAAATGTCTGAAATGTCGGAAATTTGACTCCTGAGCGTGATTTTTGAGCCGAATTCTGACTCTTTGCACCTATTTTCAGTTTCATATTACGACTTTTTATACCGAAAATAAGCCAATTACTGGAAAGGGCGATGGGTCATATTTTGCCCAAACCCCCCTGCAGTTTTCAAAATGTCTGAAATGTCGGAAAATTGACTCCTGAGCGTGATTTTTGAGCCGAATTCTGACTCTCTGCACCTATTTTCAGTTTCAAATTACGACTTTTTATACCGAAAATATGCCAATTACTGAAAAGGGCGATGGGTCATATTTTGCCCAAACCCCCTTGCAGTTTTCAAAATGTCAGAAATGTCGGAAATTTGACACCTGAGCGTGATTTTGTATCCAAATTCTGACTCACTGCACCTATTTTCAGTTTCAAATTACGAATTTTCATACCGAAAATATGCCTATTACTGAAAACAGCGATGGGTCATATTTTGCCCAAACATTCCTATGCTGTTTTTAAAATGTCTGAAATGACGGATATTTGACTCCTGAGCGTGATTTTTGAGCCGAATTCTGACTCTCTGCACCTATTTTCAGTTTCAAATTACGACTTTTTATACCGAAAATATGCCAATTACTGAAAACGGCGATGGGTCATATTTTGCCCAAACCCCCTTGCAGTTTTCAAAATTTCTGAAATGTCGGAAATTTGACTCCTGAGCGTGATTTTTGAGCCGAATTCTGACTCTCTGCACCTATTTTCACTTTCAAATTACGACGTTTCATACCGAAAATATGCCAGTTACTGTAAACGGCGATGGGTCATATTTTGCCCAAACCCCCCTGCAGTTTTCAAAATGTCTGAAATGTCGAAAATTTGACTCCTGAGCGTGATTTTGTATCCGAATTCTGACTCTCTGCACCTATTTGCAGTGTCAAATTACGACTTTTTATACCGAAAATATGCCAATTACTGTAAACGGTGATAGGTCATATTTTGCCCAAACCCCCTGCAGTTTTCAAAATGTCTGAAATGTTGGAAATTTGACTCCTGAGCGTGATTTTTGAGCCGAATTCTGACTCTCTGCACCTATTTTCAGTTTCAAACTACGACGTTTCATACCGAAAATATGCCAATTACTCTTAACGGTGATGGGTCATATTTTGCCCAATCCCCCCTGCAGTTTTCAAAATGTCTGAAATGTCGGAAATTTGACTCCTGGGCGTGATTTTTGAGCCGAATTCTGACTCTCTGCACCTATTTTCAGTTTCAAATTACGACGTTTCATACCGAAAATATGCCAATTACTCTAAACGGTGATGGGTCATATATTGCCAAACCCCCCTGCAGTTTTCAAAATGTCTGAAATGTCGGAAATTTGACTCCTGAGTGTGATTTTGTATCCAAATTCTGACTCTCTGCACCTATTTTCAGTTTCAAATTACGACTTTTTATACCGAAAATAAGCCAATTACTGGAAAGGGCGATGGGTCATATTTTGCCCAAACCCCCCTGCAGTTTTCAAAATGTCTGAAATGTCGGAAATTTGACTCCTGAGCGTGATTTTTGAGCCGAATTCTGACTCTCTGCACCTATTTTCAGTTTCAAATTGCGACTTTTTATACCGAAAATATGCCAATTACTGAAAAGTGCGATGGGTCATATTTTGCCCAAACCCCCTGCAGTTTTCAAAATGTCTGAAATGTCGGAAATTTGACTCCTGAGCGTGATTTTTGAGCCGAATTCTGACTCTCTGCACCTATTTTCAGTTTCAAATTATGACGTTTCATACCAAACATATGCCAATTACTGTAAACGGCGATGGGTCATATTTTGCCCAAACCCCGTGCAGTTTTCAAAATGTCTGAAATGTCGGAAATTTGACTTCTGAGCGTGATTTTTTATCCGAATTCTGACTCTCTGCACCTATTTTCTGTTTCAAATTACGACTTTTCATACCGAAAATATACCAATTACTGAAAACAGCAATGGGTCATATTTTGCCCAAACCCCCCTGCAGTTTTTAAAATGTCTGAAATGTCGGAAATTTGACTCCTGAGAGTGATTTTTGAGCCGAATTCTGACTCACTGCACCTATTTTCAGTTTCAAATTACGACTTTTTATACCGAAAATATGATAATTACTGAAAAGGTCGATGGGTCATATTTTGCCCAAACCCCCCTGCAGTTTTCAAAATGTCTGAAATGTCGGAAATTTGACTCTTGAGCGTGATTTTTGAGCCGAATTCTGACTCTCCGCACCTATTTTCAGTTTCAAATTACGACGTTTCATACCAAAATATGCCAATTACTGTAAACGGCGATGGGTCATATTTTGCCCAAACCCCCCTGCAGTTTTCAAAATGTCTGAAATGTCGGAAATTTGACTCCTGAGAGTGATTTTTTATCCGAATTCTGACTCTCTGCACCTATTTTCAGTTTCAAATTACGACTTTTTATACCGAAAATATGCCAATTACTGAAAAGGGCAATGGGTTAGGTTTTGCCCAAACCCCCCTGCAGTTTTCAAAATGTCTGAAATGTCGGAAATTTGACTCCTGAGAGCGATTTTTGAGCCGAATTCTGACTCTCTGCACCTATTTTCAGTTTCAAATTACGAATTTTTATACAGAAAATATTCCAATTACTGAAAACAGCAATGGGTCATATTTTGCCCAAACCCCCCTGCAGTTTTTAAAATGTCTGAAATGTCGGAAATTTTACTCCTGAGCGTGATTTTTTACCCGAATTCTGACTGTCTGCACCTATTTTCAGCTTCAAATTACGACTTTTTATACCGAAAATATGCCAATTACTGAAAACGTCGATTTGTCATATTTTGCCCAAACCCCCCTGCAGTTTTCAAAATGTCTGAAATGTCGAAAATTTGACTCCTGAGCGTGATTTTTGAGCCGAATTCTGACTCTCTGCACCTATTTTCAGTTTCAAATTACGACGTTTCATACCGAAAATATGCGAATTACTGTAAACGGCGAAGGGTCATATTTTTCCCAAACCCCCCTGCAGTTTTCAAAATGTCTGAAATGTCGGAAATTTGACTCCTGAGCGTGATTTTTGAGCCGAATTCTGACTCTCTGCACCTATTTTCAGTTTCAAATTACGATGTTTCATACCGAAAATATGCCAATTACTGAAAATGACGATGGGTCATATTTTGCCCAAACCCCCCTGCAGCTTTTAAAATGTCTGAAATATCGGAAATTTGACTCCTGAGCGTGATTTTTGAGTCGAATTCTGACTCTCTGCACCTATTTTCAGTTTCAAATTACGACGTTTCATACCGAAAATATGCCAATTACTGTAAACGGCGATGGGTCATATTTTGCCCAAACCCCCCTGCAGTTTTCAAAATGTCTGAAATGTCGGAAATTTGACTCCTGTGCGTGATTTTTTATCCGAATTCTGACTCTCTGCACCTATTTTCAGTTTCAAATTACGAATTTTTATACCGAAAATATGACAATTACTGAAAACGGCGATGGGTCATATTTTGACCAAACCCCCCTGCAGTTTTCAAAATGTCTGAAATGTCGGAAATTTGACTCCTGAGGGTGATTTTTGAGCCGAATTCCGACTCTCTGCACCTATTTTCAGTTTCAAATTACGACTTTTTATACCGAAAATATGCCAATTACTGAAAACGGCGATGGGTCATATTTTGCCCAAACCCCCCTGCAATTTTCAAAATGTCTGAAATGTCGGAAATTTAACTCCTGAGTGTGATTTTTGAGCCGAATTCTGACTCTCTGTACCTATTTTCAGTTTCAAATTACGACGTTTCATACCGAAAATATGCCAATTACTGTAAACGGCGATGGGTCATATTTTGCCCAAACCCCCCTGCAGTTTTCAAAATGTCTGAAATGTCGGAAATTTGACTCCTGAGCGTTGTTTTTGAGCCGAATTCTGACTCTCTGCACCTATTTTCAGTTTCAAATTACGACTTTTTATACCGAAAATATGCTAATTTCTGAAAAAGTCGATGGATCATATTTTGCTCAAACCCCCCTGCAGTTTTCAAAATGTCTGAAATGTCGGAAATTTGACTCCTGAGCGTTGTTTTTGAGCCGAGTTCTGACTCTCTGCACCTATTTTCAGTTTCAAATTACGACGTTTCATACCGAAAATATGCCAAATACTGTAAACGGCGATGGGTCATATTTTGCCAAAACCCCCCTGCAGTTTTAAAAATGTCTGAAATGTCGGAAATTTGACTCCTGAGAGTGATTTTTGAGCCGAATTCTGACTCTCCGCACCTATTTTCAGTTTCAAATTATGACGTTTCATACCAAAATATGCCAATTACTGTAAACGGCGATGGGTCATATTTTGCCCAAACCCCCTTGCAGTTTTCAAAATGTCTGAAATGTCGGAAATTTGACTCCTGAGAGTGATTTTTTATCCGAATTCTGACTCTCTGCACCTATTTTCAGTTTCAAATTACGACTTTTTATACCGAAAATATGCCAATTACTGAAAAGGGCGATGGGTTAGGTTTTGCCCAAACCCCCCTGCAGTTTTCAAAATGTCTGAAATGTCGGAAATTTGACTCCTGAGAGTGATTTTTGAGCCGAATTCTGACTCTCTGCACCTATTTTCAGTTTCAAATTACGACTTTTTATACAGAAAATATTCCAATTACTGAAAAGAGCAATGGGTCATATTTTGCCCAAACCCCCCTGCAGTTTTTAAAATGTCTGAAATGTCGGAAATTTGACTCCTGAGCGTGATTTTTGAGCCGAATTTTGACTCTCTGCACCTATTTTCAGTTTCAAATTACGACGTTTCATACCGAAAATATGCGAATTACTGTAAACGGCGAAGGGTCATATTTTGCCCAAACCCCCCTGCAGTTTTCAAAATGTCTGAAATGTCGGAAATTTGACTCCTGAGCGTGATTTTTGAGCCGAATTCTGACTCTCTGCACCTATTTTCAGTTTCAAATTACGATGTTTCATACCGAAAATATGCCAATTACTGAAAATGACGATGGGTCATATTTTGCCCAAACCCCCCTGCAGTTTTTGAAATGTCTGAAATATCGGAAATTTGACTCCTGAGCGTGATTTTTGAGTCGAATTCTGACTCTCTGCACCTATTTTCAGTTTCAAATTACGACGTTTCATACCGAAAATATGCCAATTACTGTAAACGGCGATGGGTCATATTTTGCCCAAACCCCCCTGCAGTTTTCAAAATGTCTGAAATGTCGGAAATTTGACTCCTGTGCGTGATTTTTTATCCGAATTCTGACTCTCTGCACCTATTTTCAGTTTCAAATTACGAATTTTTATACCGAAAATATGACAATTACTGAAAACGGCGATGGGTCATATTTTGACCAAACCCCCCTGCAGTTTTCAAAATGTCTGAAATGTCGGAAATTTGACTCCTGAGCGTGATTTTTGAGCCGAATTCTGACTCTCTGCACCTATTTTCAGTTTCAAATTGCGACTTTTTATACCGAAAATATGCCAATTACTGAAAAGTGCGATGGGTCATATTTTGCCCAAACCCCCCTGCAGTTTTCAAAATGTCTGAAATGTCGGAAATTTGACTCCTGAGAGTGATTTTTGAGCCGAATTCTGACTCTCTGCACCTATTTTCAGTTTCAAATTATGACGTTTCATACCAAACATATGCCAATTACTCTAAACGGCGATGGGTCATATTTTGCCCAAACCCCGTGCAGTTTTCAAAATGTCTGAAATGTCGGAAATTTGACTTCTGAGCGTGATTTTTTATCCGAATTCTGACTCTCTGCACCTATTTTCTGTTTCAAATTACGACTTTTCATACCGAAAATATACCAATTACTGAAAACAGCAATGGGTCATATTTTGCCCAAACCCCCCTGCAGTTTTTAAAATGTCTGAAATGTCGGAAATTTGACTCCTGAGAGTGATTTTTGAGCCGAATTCTGACTCACTGCACCTATTTTCAGTTTCAAATTACGACTTTTTATACCGAAAATATGATAATTACTGAAAAGGTCGATAGGTCATATTTTGCCCAAACCCCCCTGCAGTTTTCAAAATGTCTGAAATGTCGGAAATTTGACTCTTGAGCGTGATTTTTGAGCCGAATTCTGACTCTCCGCACCTATTTTCAGTTTCAAATTACGACGTTTCATACCAAAATATGCCAATTACTGTAAACGGCGATGGGTCATATTTTGCCCAAACCCCCCTGCAGTTTTCAAAATGTCTGAAATGTCGGAAATTTGACTCCTGAGAGTGATTTTTTATCCGAATTCTGACTCTCTGCACCTATTTTCAGTTTCAAATTACGACTTTTTATACCGAAAATATGCCAATTACTGAAAAGGGCAATGGGTTAGGTTTTGCCCAAACCCCCCTGCAGTTTTCAAAATGTCTGAAATGTCGGAAATTTGACTCCTGAGAGCGATTTTTGAGCCGAATTCTGACTCTCTGCACCTATTTTCAGTTTCAAATTACGAATTTTTATACAGAAAATATTCCAATTACTGAAAACAGCAATGGGTCATATTTTGCCCAAACCCCCCTGCAGTTTTTAAAATGTCTGAAATGTCGGAAATTTTACTCCTGAGCGTGATTTTTTACCCGAATTCTGACTGTCTGCACCTATTTTCAGTTTCAAATTACGACTTTTTATACCGAAAATATGCCAATTACTGAAAACGTCGATTTGTCATATTTTGCCCAAACCCCCCTGCAGTTTTCAAAATGTCTGAAATGTCGAAAATTTGACTCCTGAGCGTGATTTTTGAGCCGAATTCTGACTCTCTGCACCTATTTTCAGTTTCAAATTACGACGTTTCATACCGAAAATATGCGAATTACTGTAAACGGCGAAGGGTCATATTTTGCCCAAACCCCCCTGCAGTTTTCAAAATGTCTGAAATGTCGGAAATTTGACTCCTGAGCGTGATTTTTGAGTCGAATTCTGACTCTCTGCACCTATTTTCAGTTTCAAATTACGACGTTTCATACCGAAAATATGCCAATTACTGTAAACGGCGATGGGTCATATTTTGCCCAAACCCCCCTGCAGTTTTCAAAATGTCTGAAATGTCGGAAATTTGACTCCTGTGCGTGATTTTTTATCCGAATTCTGACTCTCTGCACCTATTTTCAGTTTCAAATTACGAATTTTTATACCGAAAATATGACAATTACTGAAAACGGCGATGGGTCATATTTTGACCAAACCCCCCTGCAGTTTTCAAAATGTCTGAAATGTCGGAAATTTGACTCCTGAGCGTGATTTTTGAGCCGAATTCCGACTCTCTGCACCTATTTTCAGTTTCAAATTACGACTTTTTATACCGAAAATATGCCAATTACTGAAAACGGCGATGGGTCATATTTTGCCCAAACCCCCCTGCAATTTTCAAAATGTCTGAAATGTCGGAAATTTAACTCCTGAGTGTGATTTTTGAGCCGAATTCTGACTCTCTGTACCTATTTTCAGTTTCAAATTACGACGTTTCATACCGAAAATATGCCAATTACTGTAAACGGCGATGGGTCATATTTTGCCCAAACCCCCCTGCAGTTTTCAAAATGTCTGAAATGTCGGAAATTTGACTCCTGAGCGTTGTTTTTGAGCCGAATTCTGACTCTCTGCACCTATTTGCAGGGTCAAATTACGACTTTTTATACCGAAAATATGCTAATTTCTGAAAAAGTCGATGGATCATATTTGCCCAAACCCCCCTGCAGTTTTCAAAATGTCTGAAATGTCGGAAATTTGACTCCTGAGCGTTGTTTTTGAGCCGAGTTCTGACTCTCTGCACCTATTTTCAGTTTCAAATTACGACGTTTCATACCGAAAATATGCCAAATACTGTAAACGGCGATGGGTCATATTTTGCCAAAACCCCCCTGCAGTTTTAAAAATGTCTGAAATGTCGGAAATTTGACTCCTGAGAGTGATTTTTGAGCCGAATTCTGACTCTCCGCACCTATTTTCAGTTTCAAATTATGACGTTTCATACCAAAATATGCCAATTACTGTAAACGGCGATGGGTCATATTTTGCCCAAACCCCCTTGCAGTTTTCAAAATGTCTGAAATGTCGGAAATTTGACTCCTGAGAGTGATTTTTTATCCGAATTCTGACTCTCTGCACCTATTTTCAGTTTCAAATTACGACTTTTTATACCGAAAATATGCCAATTACTGAAAAGGGCGATGGGTTAGGTTTTGCCCAAACCCCCCTGCAGTTTTCAAAATGTCTGAAATGTCGGAAATTTGACTCCTGAGAGTGATTTTTGAGCCGAATTCTGACTCTCTGCACCTATTTTCAGTTTCAAATTACGACTTTTTATACAGAAAATATTCCAATTACTGAAAACAGCAATGGGTCATATTTTGCCCAAACCCCCCTGCAGTTTTTAAAATGTCTGAAATGTCGGAAATTTGACTCCTGAGCGTGATTTTTGAGCCGAATTTTGACTCTCTGCACCTATTTTCAGTTTCAAATTACGACGTTTCATACCGAAAATATGCGAATTACTGTAAACGGCGAAGGGTCATATTTTGCCCAAACCCCCCTGCAGTTTTCAAAATGTCTGAAATGTCGGAAATTTGACTCCTGAGCGTGATTTTTGAGCCGAATTCTGACTCTCTGCACCTATTTTCAGTTTCAAATTACGATGTTTCATACCGAAAATATGCCAATTACTGAAAATGACGATGGGTCATATTTTGCCCAAACCCCCCTGCAGTTTTTAAAATGTCTGAAATATCGGAAATTTGACTCCTGAGCGTGATTTTTGAGTCGAATTCTGACTCTCTGCACCTATTTTCAGTTTCAAATTACGACGTTTCATACCGAAAATATGCCAATTACTGTAAACGGCGATGGGTCATATTTTGCCCAAACCCCCCTGCAGTTTTCAAAATGTCTGAAATGTCGGAAATTTGACTCCTGTGCGTGATTTTTTATCCGAATTCTGACTCTCTGCACCTATTTTCAGTTTCAAATTACGAATTTTTATACCGAAAATATGACAATTACTGAAAACGGCGATGGGTCATATTTTGACCAAACCCCCCTGCAGTTTTCAAAATGTCTGAAATGTCGGAAATTTGACTCCTGAGCGTGATTTTTGAGCCGAATTCTGACTCTCTGCACCTATTTTCAGTTTCAAATTGCGACTTTTTATACCGAAAATATGCCAATTACTGAAAAGTGCGATGGGTCATATTTTGCCCAAACCCCCCTGCAGTTTTCAAAATGTCTGAAATGTCGGAAATTTGACTCCTGAGAGTGATTTTTGAGCCGAATTCTGACTCTCTGCACCTATTTTCAGTTTCAAATTATGACGTTTCATACCAAACATATGCCAATTACTCTAAACGGCGATGGGTCATATTTTGCCCAAACCCCGTGCAGTTTTCAAAATGTCTGAAATGTCGGAAATTTGACTTCTGAGCGTGATTTTTTATCCGAATTCTGACTCTCTGCACCTATTTTCTGTTTCAAATTACGACTTTTCATACCGAAAATATACCAATTACTGAAAACAGCAATGGGTCATATTTTGCCCAAACCCCCCTGCAGTTTTTAAAATGTCTGAAATGTCGGAAATTTGACTCCTGAGAGTGATTTTTGAGCCGAATTCTGACTCACTGCACCTATTTTCAGTTTCAAATTACGACTTTTTATACCGAAAATATGATAATTACTGAAAAGGTCGATAGGTCATATTTTGCCCAAACCCCCCTGCAGTTTTCAAAATGTCTGAAATGTCGGAAATTTGACTCTTGAGCGTGATTTTTGAGCCGAATTCTGACTCTCCGCACCTATTTTCAGTTTCAAATTACGACGTTTCATACCAAAATATGCCAATTACTGTAAACGGCGATGGGTCATATTTTGCCCAAACCCCCCTGCAGTTTTCAAAATGTCTGAAATGTCGGAAATTTGACTCCTGAGAGTGATTTTTTATCCGAATTCTGACTCTCTGCACCTATTTTCAGTTTCAAATTACGACTTTTTATACCGAAAATATGCCAATTACTGAAAAGGGCAATGGGTTAGGTTTTGCCCAAACCCCCCTGCAGTTTTCAAAATGTCTGAAATGTCGGAAATTTGACTCCTGAGAGCGATTTTTGAGCCGAATTCTGACTCTCTGCACCTATTTTCAGTTTCAAATTACGAATTTTTATACAGAAAATATTCCAATTACTGAAAACAGCAATGGGTCATATTTTGCCCAAACCCCCCTGCAGTTTTTAAAATGTCTGAAATGTCGGAAATTTTACTCCTGAGCGTGATTTTTTACCCGAATTCTGACTGTCTGCACCTATTTTCAGTTTCAAATTACGACTTTTTATACCGAAAATATGCCAATTACTGAAAACGTCGATTTGTCATATTTTGCCCAAACCCCCCTGCAGTTTTCAAAATGTCTGAAATGTCGAAAATTTGACTCCTGAGCGTGATTTTTGAGCCGAATTCTGACTCTCTGCACCTATTTTCAGTTTCAAATTACGACGTTTCATACCGAAAATATGCGAATTACTGTAAACGGCGAAGGGTCATATTTTGCCCAAACCCCCCTGCAGTTTTCAAAATGTCTGAAATGTCGGAAATTTGACTCCTGAGCGTGATTTTTGAGTCGAATTCTGACTCTCTGCACCTATTTTCAGTTTCAAATTACGACGTTTCATACCGAAAATATGCCAATTACTGTAAACGGCGATGGGTCATATTTTGCCCAAACCCCCCTGCAGTTTTCAAAATGTCTGAAATGTCGGAAATTTGACTCCTGTGCGTGATTTTTTATCCGAATTCTGACTCTCTGCACCTATTTTCAGTTTCAAATTACGAATTTTTATACCGAAAATATGACAATTACTGAAAACGGCGATGGGTCATATTTTGACCAAACCCCCCTGCAGTTTTCAAAATGTCTGAAATGTCGGAAATTTGACTCCTGAGCGTGATTTTTGAGCCGAATTCCGACTCTCTGCACCTATTTTCAGTTTCAAATTACGACTTTTTATACCGAAAATATGCCAATTACTGAAAACGGCGATGGGTCATATTTTGCCCAAACCCCCCTGCAATTTTCAAAATGTCTGAAATGTCGGAAATTTAACTCCTGAGTGTGATTTTTGAGCCGAATTCTGACTCTCTGTACCTATTTTCAGTTTCAAATTACGACGTTTCATACCGAAAATATGCCAATTACTGTAAACGGCGATGGGTCATATTTTGCCCAAACCCCCCTGCAGTTTTCAAAATGTCTGAAATGTCGGAAATTTGACTCCTGAGCGTTGTTTTTGAGCCGAATTCTGACTCTCTGCACCTATTTGCAGGGTCAAATTACGACTTTTTATACCGAAAATATGCTAATTTCTGAAAAAGTCGATGGATCATATTTGCCCAAACCCCCCTGCAGTTTTCAAAATGTCTGAAATGTCGGAAATTTGACTCCTGAGCGTTGTTTTTGAGCCGAGTTCTGACTCTCTGCACCTATTTTCAGTTTCAAATTACGACGTTTCATACCGAAAATATGCCAAATACTGTAAACGGCGATGGGTCATATTTTGCCAAAACCCCCCTGCAGTTTTAAAAATGTCTGAAATGTCGGAAATTTGACTCCTGAGAGTGATTTTTGAGCCGAATTCTGACTCTCCGCACCTATTTTCAGTTTCAAATTATGACGTTTCATACCAAAATATGCCAATTACTGTAAACGGCGATGGGTCATATTTTGCCCAAACCCCCTTGCAGTTTTCAAAATGTCTGAAATGTCGGAAATTTGACTCCTGAGAGTGATTTTTTATCCGAATTCTGACTCTCTGCACCTATTTTCAGTTTCAAATTACGACTTTTTATACCGAAAATATGCCAATTACTGAAAAGGGCGATGGGTTAGGTTTTGCCCAAACCCCCCTGCAGTTTTCAAAATGTCTGAAATGTCGGAAATTTGACTCCTGAGAGTGATTTTTGAGCCGAATTCTGACTCTCTGCACCTATTTTCAGTTTCAAATTACGACTTTTTATACAGAAAATATTCCAATTACTGAAAAGAGCAATGGGTCATATTTTGCCCAAACCCCCCTGCAGTTTTTAAAATGTCTGAAATGTCGGAAATTTGACTCCTGAGCGTGATTTTTGAGCCGAATTTTGACTCTCTGCACCTATTTTCAGTTTCAAATTACGACGTTTCATACCGAAAATATGCGAATTACTGTAAACGGCGAAGGGTCATATTTTGCCCAAACCCCCCTGCAGTTTTCAAAATGTCTGAAATGTCGGAAATTTGACTCCTGAGCGTGATTTTTGAGCCGAATTCTGACTCTCTGCACCTATTTTCAGTTTCAAATTACGATGTTTCATACCGAAAATATGCCAATTACTGAAAATGACGATGGGTCATATTTTGCCCAAACCCCCCTGCAGTTTTTAAAATGTCTGAAATATCGGAAATTTGACTCCTGAGCGTGATTTTTGAGTCGAATTCTGACTCTCTGCACCTATTTTCAGTTTCAAATTACGACGTTTCATACCGAAAATATGCCAATTACTGTAAACGGCGATGGGTCATATTTTGCCCAAACCCCCCTGCAGTTTTCAAAATGTCTGAAATGTCGGAAATTTGACTCCTGTGCGTGATTTTTTATCCGAATTCTGACTCTCTGCACCTATTTTCAGTTTCAAATTACGAATTTTTATACCGAAAATATGACAATTACTGAAAACGGCGATGGGTCATATTTTGACCAAACCCCCCTGCAGTTTTCAAAATGTCTGAAATGTCGGAAATTTGACTCCTGAGCGTGATTTTTGAGCCGAATTCTGACTCTCTGCACCTATTTTCAGTTTCAAATTGCGACTTTTTATACCGAAAATATGCCAATTACTGAAAAGTGCGATGGGTCATATTTTGCCCAAACCCCCCTGCAGTTTTCAAAATGTCTGAAATGTCGGAAATTTGACTCCTGAGAGTGATTTTTGAGCCGAATTCTGACTCTCTGCACCTATTTTCAGTTTCAAATTATGACGTTTCATACCAAACATATGCCAATTACTCTAAACGGCGATGGGTCATATTTTGCCCAAACCCCGTGCAGTTTTCAAAATGTCTGAAATGTCGGAAATTTGACTTCTGAGCGTGATTTTTTATCCGAATTCTGACTCTCTGCACCTATTTTCTGTTTCAAATTACGACTTTTCATACCGAAAATATACCAATTACTGAAAACAGCAATGGGTCATATTTTGCCCAAACCCCCCTGCAGTTTTTAAAATGTCTGAAATGTCGGAAATTTGACTCCTGAGAGTGATTTTTGAGCCGAATTCTGACTCACTGCACCTATTTTCAGTTTCAAATTACGACTTTTTATACCGAAAATATGATAATTACTGAAAAGGTCGATAGGTCATATTTTGCCCAAACCCCCCTGCAGTTTTCAAAATGTCTGAAATGTCGGAAATTTGACTCTTGAGCGTGATTTTTGAGCCGAATTCTGACTCTCCGCACCTATTTTCAGTTTCAAATTACGACGTTTCATACCAAAATATGCCAATTACTGTAAACGGCGATGGGTCATATTTTGCCCAAACCCCCCTGCAGTTTTCAAAATGTCTGAAATGTCGGAAATTTGACTCCTGAGAGTGATTTTTTATCCGAATTCTGACTCTCTGCACCTATTTTCAGTTTCAAATTACGACTTTTTATACCGAAAATATGCCAATTACTGAAAAGGGCAATGGGTTAGGTTTTGCCCAAACCCCCCTGCAGTTTTCAAAATGTCTGAAATGTCGGAAATTTGACTCCTGAGAGCGATTTTTGAGCCGAATTCTGACTCTCTGCACCTATTTTCAGTTTCAAATTACGAATTTTTATACAGAAAATATTCCAATTACTGAAAACAGCAATGGGTCATATTTTGCCCAAACCCCCCTGCAGTTTTTAAAATGTCTGAAATGTCGGAAATTTTACTCCTGAGCGTGATTTTTTACCCGAATTCTGACTGTCTGCACCTATTTTCAGTTTCAAATTACGACTTTTTATACCGAAAATATGCCAATTACTGAAAACGTCGATTTGTCATATTTTGCCCAAACCCCCCTGCAGTTTTCAAAATGTCTGAAATGTCGAAAATTTGACTCCTGAGCGTGATTTTTGAGCCGAATTCTGACTCTCTGCACCTATTTTCAGTTTCAAATTACGACGTTTCATACCGAAAATATGCGAATTACTGTAAACGGCGAAGGGTCATATTTTGCCCAAACCCCCCTGCAGTTTTCAAAATGTCTGAAATGTCGGAAATTTGACTCCTGAGCGTGATTTTTGAGTCGAATTCTGACTCTCTGCACCTATTTTCAGTTTCAAATTACGACGTTTCATACCGAAAATATGCCAATTACTGTAAACGGCGATGGGTCATATTTTGCCCAAACCCCCCTGCAGTTTTCAAAATGTCTGAAATGTCGGAAATTTGACTCCTGTGCGTGATTTTTTATCCGAATTCTGACTCTCTGCACCTATTTTCAGTTTCAAATTACGAATTTTTATACCGAAAATATGACAATTACTGAAAACGGCGATGGGTCATATTTTGACCAAACCCCCCTGCAGTTTTCAAAATGTCTGAAATGTCGGAAATTTGACTCCTGAGCGTGATTTTTGAGCCGAATTCCGACTCTCTGCACCTATTTTCAGTTTCAAATTACGACTTTTTATACCGAAAATATGCCAATTACTGAAAACGGCGATGGGTCATATTTTGCCCAAACCCCCCTGCAATTTTCAAAATGTCTGAAATGTCGGAAATTTAACTCCTGAGTGTGATTTTTGAGCCGAATTCTGACTCTCTGTACCTATTTTCAGTTTCAAATTACGACGTTTCATACCGAAAATATGCCAATTACTGTAAACGGCGATGGGTCATATTTTGCCCAAACCCCCCTGCAGTTTTCAAAATGTCTGAAATGTCGGAAATTTGACTCCTGAGCGTTGTTTTTGAGCCGAATTCTGACTCTCTGCACCTATTTGCAGGGTCAAATTACGACTTTTTATACCGAAAATATGCTAATTTCTGAAAAAGTCGATGGATCATATTTGCCCAAACCCCCCTGCAGTTTTCAAAATGTCTGAAATGTCGGAAATTTGACTCCTGAGCGTTGTTTTTGAGCCGAGTTCTGACTCTCTGCACCTATTTTCAGTTTCAAATTACGACGTTTCATACCGAAAATATGCCAAATACTGTAAACGGCGATGGGTCATATTTTGCCAAAACCCCCCTGCAGTTTTAAAAATGTCTGAAATGTCGGAAATTTGACTCCTGAGAGTGATTTTTGAGCCGAATTCTGACTCTCCGCACCTATTTTCAGTTTCAAATTATGACGTTTCATACCAAAATATGCCAATTACTGTAAACGGCGATGGGTCATATTTTGCCCAAACCCCCTTGCAGTTTTCAAAATGTCTGAAATGTCGGAAATTTGACTCCTGAGAGTGATTTTTTATCCGAATTCTGACTCTCTGCACCTATTTTCAGTTTCAAATTACGACTTTTTATACCGAAAATATGCCAATTACTGAAAAGGGCGATGGGTTAGGTTTTGCCCAAACCCCCCTGCAGTTTTCAAAATGTCTGAAATGTCGGAAATTTGACTCCTGAGAGTGATTTTTGAGCCGAATTCTGACTCTCTGCACCTATTTTCAGTTTCAAATTACGACTTTTTATACAGAAAATATTCCAATTACTGAAAACAGCAATGGGTCATATTTTGCCCAAACCCCCCTGCAGTTTTTAAAATGTCTGAAATGTCGGAAATTTGACTCCTGAGCGTGATTTTTGAGCCGAATTTTGACTCTCTGCACCTATTTTCAGTTTCAAATTACGACGTTTCATACCGAAAATATGCGAATTACTGTAAACGGCGAAGGGTCATATTTTGCCCAAACCCCCCTGCAGTTTTCAAAATGTCTGAAATGTCGGAAATTTGACTCCTGAGCGTGATTTTTGAGCCGAATTCTGACTCTCTGCACCTATTTTCAGTTTCAAATTACGATGTTTCATACCGAAAATATGCCAATTACTGAAAATGACGATGGGTCATATTTTGCCCAAACCCCCCTGCAGTTTTTAAAATGTCTGAAATATCGGAAATTTGACTCCTGAGCGTGATTGTTGAGTCGAATTCTGACTCTCTGCACCTATTTTCAGTTTCAAATTACGACGTTTCATACCGAAAATATGCCAATTACTGTAAACGGCGATGGGTCATATTTTGCCCAAACCCCCCTGCAGTTTTCAAAATGTCTGAAATGTCGGAAATTTGACTCCTGTGCGTGATTTTTTATCCGAATTCTGACTCTCTGCACCTATTTTCAGTTTCAAATTACGAATTTTTATACCGAAAATATGACAATTACTGAAAACGGCGATGGGTCATATTTTGACCAAACCCCCCTGCAGTTTTCAAAATGTCTGAAATGTCGGAAATTTGACTCCTGAGCGTGATTTTTGAGCCGAATTCTGACTCTCTGCACCTATTTTCAGTTTCAAATTGCGACTTTTTATACCGAAAATATGCCAATTACTGAAAAGTGCGATGGGTCATATTTTGCCCAAACCCCCCTGCAGTTTTCAAAATGTCTGAAATGTCGGAAATTTGACTCCTGAGCGTGATTTTTGAGCCGAATTCTGACTCTCTGCACCTATTTTCAGTTTCAAATTATGACGTTTCATACCAAACATATGCCAATTACTGTAAACGGCGATGGGTCATATTTTGCCCAAACCCCGTGCAGTTTTCAAAATGTCTGAAATGTCGGAAATTTGACTTCTGAGCGTGATTTTTTATCCGAATTCTGACTCTCTGCACCTATTTTCTGTTTCAAATTACGACTTTTCATACCGAAAATATACCAATTACTGAAAACAGCAATGGGTCATATTTTGCCCAAACCCCCCTGCAGTTTTTAAAATGTCTGAAATGTCGGAAATTTGACTCCTGAGAGTGATTTTTGAGCCGAATTCTGACTCACTGCACCTATTTTCAGTTTCAAATTACGACTTTTTATACCGAAAATATGATAATTACTGAAAAGGTCGATAGGTCATATTTTGCCCAAACCCCCCTGCAGTTTTCAAAATGTCTGAAATGTCGGAAATTTGACTCTTGAGCGTGATTTTTGAGCCGAATTCTGACTCTCCGCACCTATTTTCAGTTTCAAATTACGACGTTTCATACCAAAATATGCCAATTACTGTAAACGGCGATGGGTCATATTTTGCCCAAACCCCCCTGCAGTTTTCAAAATGTCTGAAATGTCGGAAATTTGACTCCTGAGAGTGATTTTTTATCCGAATTCTGACTCTCTGCACCTATTTTCAGTTTCAAATTACGACTTTTTATACCGAAAATATGCCAATTACTGAAAAGGGCAATGGGTTAGGTTTTGCCCAAACCCCCCTGCAGTTTTCAAAATGTCTGAAATGTCGGAAATTTGACTCCTGAGAGCGATTTTTGAGCCGAATTCTGACTCTCTGCACCTATTTTCAGTTTCAAATTACGAATTTTTATACAGAAAATATTCCAATTACTGAAAACAGCAATGGGTCATATTTTGCCCAAACCCCCCTGCAGTTTTTAAAATGTCTGAAATGTCGGAAATTTTACTCCTGAGCGTGATTTTTTACCCGAATTCTGACTGTCTGCACCTATTTTCAGTTTCAAATTACGACTTTTTATACCGAAAATATGCCAATTACTGAAAACGTCGATTTGTCATATTTTGCCCAAACCCCCCTGCAGTTTTCAAAATGTCTGAAATGTCGAAAATTTGACTCCTGAGCGTGATTTTTGAGCCGAATTCTGACTCTCTGCACCTATTTTCAGTTTCAAATTACGACGTTTCATACCGAAAATATGCGAATTACTGTAAACGGCGAAGGGTCATATTTTGCCCAAACCCCCCTGCAGTTTTCAAAATGTCTGAAATGTCGGAAATTTGACTCCTGAGCGTGATTTTTGAGTCGAATTCTGACTCTCTGCACCTATTTTCAGTTTCAAATTACGACGTTTCATACCGAAAATATGCCAATTACTGTAAACGGCGATGGGTCATATTTTGCCCAAACCCCCCTGCAGTTTTCAAAATGTCTGAAATGTCGGAAATTTGACTCCTGTGCGTGATTTTTTATCCGAATTCTGACTCTCTGCACCTATTTTCAGTTTCAAATTACGAATTTTTATACCGAAAATATGACAATTACTGAAAACGGCGATGGGTCATATTTTGACCAAACCCCCCTGCAGTTTTCAAAATGTCTGAAATGTCGGAAATTTGACTCCTGAGCGTGATTTTTGAGCCGAATTCCGACTCTCTGCACCTATTTTCAGTTTCAAATTACGACTTTTTATACCGAAAATATGCCAATTACTGAAAACGGCGATGGGTCATATTTTGCCCAAACCCCCCTGCAATTTTCAAAATGTCTGAAATGTCGGAAATTTAACTCCTGAGTGTGATTTTTGAGCCGAATTCTGACTCTCTGTACCTATTTTCAGTTTCAAATTACGACGTTTCATACCGAAAATATGCCAATTACTGTAAACGGCGATGGGTCATATTTTGCCCAAACCCCCCTGCAGTTTTCAAAATGTCTGAAATGTCGGAAATTTGACTCCTGAGCGTTGTTTTTGAGCCGAATTCTGACTCTCTGCACCTATTTGCAGGGTCAAATTACGACTTTTTATACCGAAAATATGCTAATTTCTGAAAAAGTCGATGGATCATATTTGCCCAAACCCCCCTGCAGTTTTCAAAATGTCTGAAATGTCGGAAATTTGACTCCTGAGCGTTGTTTTTGAGCCGAGTTCTGACTCTCTGCACCTATTTTCAGTTTCAAATTACGACGTTTCATACCGAAAATATGCCAAATACTGTAAACGGCGATGGGTCATATTTTGCCAAAACCCCCCTGCAGTTTTAAAAATGTCTGAAATGTCGGAAATTTGACTCCTGAGAGTGATTTTTGAGCCGAATTCTGACTCTCCGCACCTATTTTCAGTTTCAAATTATGACGTTTCATACCAAAATATGCCAATTACTGTAAACGGCGATGGGTCATATTTTGCCCAAACCCCCTTGCAGTTTTCAAAATGTCTGAAATGTCGGAAATTTGACTCCTGAGAGTGATTTTTTATCCGAATTCTGACTCTCTGCACCTATTTTCAGTTTCAAATTACGACTTTTTATACCGAAAATATGCCAATTACTGAAAAGGGCGATGGGTTAGGTTTTGCCCAAACCCCCCTGCAGTTTTCAAAATGTCTGAAATGTCGGAAATTTGACTCCTGAGAGTGATTTTTGAGCCGAATTCTGACTCTCTGCACCTATTTTCAGTTTCAAATTACGACTTTTTATACAGAAAATATTCCAATTACTGAAAACAGCAATGGGTCATATTTTGCCCAAACCCCCCTGCAGTTTTTAAAATGTCTGAAATGTCGGAAATTTGACTCCTGAGCGTGATTTTTGAGCCGAATTTTGACTCTCTGCACCTATTTTCAGTTTCAAATTACGACGTTTCATACCGAAAATATGCGAATTACTGTAAACGGCGAAGGGTCATATTTTGCCCAAACCCCCCTGCAGTTTTCAAAATGTCTGAAATGTCGGAAATTTGACTCCTGAGCGTGATTTTTGAGCCGAATTCTGACTCTCTGCACCTATTTTCAGTTTCAAATTACGATGTTTCATACCGAAAATATGCCAATTACTGAAAATGACGATGGGTCATATTTTGCCCAAACCCCCCTGCAGTTTTTAAAATGTCTGAAATATCGGAAATTTGACTCCTGAGCGTGATTGTTGAGTCGAATTCTGACTCTCTGCACCTATTTTCAGTTTCAAATTACGACGTTTCATACCGAAAATATGCCAATTACTGTAAACGGCGATGGGTCATATTTTGCCCAAACCCCCCTGCAGTTTTCAAAATGTCTGAAATGTCGGAAATTTGACTCCTGTGCGTGATTTTTTATCCGAATTCTGACTCTCTGCACCTATTTTCAGTTTCAAATTACGAATTTTTATACCGAAAATATGACAATTACTGAAAACGGCGATGGGTCATATTTTGACCAAACCCCCCTGCAGTTTTCAAAATGTCTGAAATGTCGGAAATTTGACTCCTGAGCGTGATTTTTGAGCCGAATTCTGACTCTCTGCACCTATTTTCAGTTTCAAATTGCGACTTTTTATACCGAAAATATGCCAATTACTGAAAAGTGCGATGGGTCATATTTTGCCCAAACCCCCCTGCAGTTTTCAAAATGTCTGAAATGTCGGAAATTTGACTCCTGAGCGTGATTTTTGAGCCGAATTCTGACTCTCTGCACCTATTTTCAGTTTCAAATTATGACGTTTCATACCAAACATATGCCAATTACTGTAAACGGCGATGGGTCATATTTTGCCCAAACCCCGTGCAGTTTTCAAAATGTCTGAAATGTCGGAAATTTGACTTCTGAGCGTGATTTTTTATCCGAATTCTGACTCTCTGCACCTATTTTCTGTTTCAAATTACGACTTTTCATACCGAAAATATACCAATTACTGAAAACAGCAATGGGTCATATTTTGCCCAAACCCCCCTGCAGTTTTCAAAATGTCTGAAATGTCGGAAATTTGACTCCTGTGCGTGATTTTTTATCCGAATTCTGACTCTCTGCACCTATTTTCAGTTTCAAATTACGAATTTTTATACCGAAAATATGACAATTACTGAAAACGGCGATGGGTCATATTTTGACCAAACCCCCCTGCAGTTTTCAAAATGTCTGAAATGTCGGAAATTTGACTCCTGAGCGTGATTTTTGAGCCGAATTCTGACTCTCTGCACCTATTTTCAGTTTCAAATTGCGACTTTTTATACCGAAAATATGCCAATTACTGAAAAGTGCGATGGGTCATATTTTGCCCAAACCCCCCTGCAGTTTTCAAAATGTCTGAAATGTCGGAAATTTGACTCCTGAGCGTGATTTTTGAGCCGAATTCTGACTCTCTGCACCTATTTTCAGTTTCAAATTATGACGTTTCATACCAAACATATGCCAATTACTGTAAACGGCGATGGGTCATATTTTGCCCAAACCCCGTGCAGTTTTCAAAATGTCTGAAATGTCGGAAATTTGACTTCTGAGCGTGATTTTTTATCCGAATTCTGACTCTCTGCACCTATTTTCTGTTTCAAATTACGACTTTTCATACCGAAAATATACCAATTACTGAAAACAGCAATGGGTCATATTTTGCCCAAACCCCCCTGCAGTTTTTAAAATGTCTGAAATGTCGGAAATTTGACTCCTGAGAGTGATTTTTGAGCCGAATTCTGACTCACTGCACCTATTTTCAGTTTCAAATTACGACTTTTTATACCGAAAATATGATAATTACTGAAAAGGTCGATAGGTCATATTTTGCCCAAACCCCCCTGCAGTTTTCAAAATGTCTGAAATGTCGGAAATTTGACTCTTGAGCGTGATTTTTGAGCCGAATTCTGACTCTCCGCACCTATTTTCAGTTTCAAATTACGACGTTTCATACCAAAATATGCCAATTACTGTAAACGGCGATGGGTCATATTTTGCCCAAACCCCCCTGCAGTTTTCAAAATGTCTGAAATGTCGGAAATTTGACTCCTGAGAGTGATTTTTTATCCGAATTCTGACTCTCTGCACCTATTTTCAGTTTCAAATTACGACTTTTTATACCGAAAATATGCCAATTACTGAAAAGGGCAATGGGTTAGGTTTTGCCCAAACCCCCCTGCAGTTTTCAAAATGTCTGAAATGTCGGAAATTTGACTCCTGAGAGCGATTTTTGAGCCGAATTCTGACTCTCTGCACCTATTTTCAGTTTCAAATTACGAATTTTTATACAGAAAATATTCCAATTACTGAAAACAGCAATGGGTCATATTTTGCCCAAACCCCCCTGCAGTTTTTAAAATGTCTGAAATGTCGGAAAT
The DNA here is from genome assembly GCF_040958095.1 of Procambarus clarkii. Lineage (NCBI taxonomy): Eukaryota > Metazoa > Arthropoda > Malacostraca > Decapoda > Cambaridae > Procambarus > Procambarus clarkii. The sequence goes on along the minus strand of NW_027189306.1, from coordinate 151,355 downwards.
TTTACTCCTGAGCGTGATTTTTTACCCGAATTCTGACTGTCTGCACCTATTTTCAGTTTCAAATTACGACTTTTTATACCGAAAATATGCCAATTACTGAAAACGTCGATTTGTCATATTTTGCCCAAACCCCCCTGCAGTTTTCAAAATGTCTGAAATGTCGAAAATTTGACTCCTGAGCGTGATTTTTGAGCCGAATTCTGACTCTCTGCACCTATTTTCAGTTTCAAATTACGACGTTTCATACCGAAAATATGCGAATTACTGTAAACGGCGAAGGGTCATATTTTGCCCAAACCCCCCTGCAGTTTTCAAAATGTCTGAAATGTCGGAAATTTGACTCCTGAGCGTGATTTTTGAGCCGAATTCTGACTCTCTGCACCTATTTTCAGTTTCAAATTACGATGTTTCATACCGAAAATATGCCAATTACTGAAAATGACGATGGGTCATATTTTGCCCAAACCCCCCTGCAGCTTTTAAAATGTCTGAAATATCGGAAATTTGACTCCTGAGCGTGATTTTTGAGTCGAATTCTGACTCTCTGCACCTATTTTCAGTTTCAAATTACGACGTTTCATACCGAAAATATGCCAATTACTGTAAACGGCGATGGGTCATATTTTGCCCAAACCCCCCTGCAGTTTTCAAAATGTCTGAAATGTCGGAAATTTGACTCCTGTGCGTGATTTTTTATCCGAATTCTGACTCTCTGCACCTATTTTCAGTTTCAAATTACGAATTTTTATACCGAAAATATGACAATTACTGAAAACGGCGATGGGTCATATTTTGACCAAACCCCCCTGCAGTTTTCAAAATGTCTGAAATGTCGGAAATTTGACTCCTGAGCGTGATTTTTGAGCCGAATTCCGACTCTCTGCACCTATTTTCAGTTTCAAATTACGACTTTTTATACCGAAAATATGCCAATTACTGAAAACGGCGATGGGTCATATTTTGCCCAAACCCCCCTGCAATTTTCAAAATGTCTGAAATGTCGGAAATTTAACTCCTGAGTGTGATTTTTGAGCCGAATTCTGACTCTCTGTACCTATTTTCAGTTTCAAATTACGACGTTTCATACCGAAAATATGCCAATTACTGTAAACGGCGATGGGTCATATTTTGCCCAAACCCCCCTGCAGTTTTCAAAATGTCTGAAATGTCGGAAATTTGACTCCTGAGCGTTGTTTTTGAGCCGAATTCTGACTCTCTGCACCTATTTTCAGTTTCAAATTACGACTTTTTATACCGAAAATATGCTAATTTCTGAAAAAGTCGATGGATCATATTTGCCCAAACCCCCCTGCAGTTTTCAAAATGTCTGAAATGTCGGAAATTTGACTCCTGAGCGTTGTTTTTGAGCCGAGTTCTGACTCTCTGCACCTATTTTCAGTTTCAAATTACGACGTTTCATACCGAAAATATGCCAAATACTGTAAACGGCGATGGGTCATATTTTGCCAAAACCCCCCTGCAGTTTTAAAAATGTCTGAAATGTCGGAAATTTGACTCCTGAGAGTGATTTTTGAGCCGAATTCTGACTCTCCGCACCTATTTTCAGTTTCAAATTATGACGTTTCATACCAAAATATGCCAATTACTGTAAACGGCGATGGGTCATATTTTGCCCAAACCCCCTTGCAGTTTTCAAAATGTCTGAAATGTCGGAAATTTGACTCCTGAGAGTGATTTTTTATCCGAATTCTGACTCTCTGCACCTATTTTCAGTTTCAAATTACGACTTTTTATACCGAAAATATGCCAATTACTGAAAAGGGCGATGGGTTAGGTTTTGCCCAAACCCCCCTGCAGTTTTCAAAATGTCTGAAATGTCGGAAATTTGACTCCTGAGAGTGATTTTTGAGCCGAATTCTGACTCTCTGCACCTATTTTCAGTTTCAAATTACGACTTTTTATACAGAAAATATTCCAATTACTGAAAACAGCAATGGGTCATATTTTGCCCAAACCCCCCTGCAGTTTTTAAAATGTCTGAAATGTCGGAAATTTGACTCCTGAGCGTGATTTTTGAGCCGAATTTTGACTCTCTGCACCTATTTTCAGTTTCAAATTACGACGTTTCATACCGAAAATATGCGAATTACTGTAAACGGCGAAGGGTCATATTTTGCCCAAACCCCCCTGCAGTTTTCAAAATGTCTGAAATGTCGGAAATTTGACTCCTGAGCGTGATTTTTGAGCCGAATTCTGACTCTCTGCACCTATTTTCAGTTTCAAATTACGATGTTTCATACCGAAAATATGCCAATTACTGAAAATGACGATGGGTCATATTTTGCCCAAACCCCCCTGCAGTTTTTAAAATGTCTGAAATATCGGAAATTTGACTCCTGAGCGTGATTTTTGAGTCGAATTCTGACTCTCTGCACCTATTTTCAGTTTCAAATTACGACGTTTCATACCGAAAATATGCCAATTACTGTAAACGGCGATGGGTCATATTTTGCCCAAACCCCCCTGCAGTTTTCAAAATGTCTGAAATGTCGGAAATTTGACTCCTGTGCGTGATTTTTTATCCGAATTCTGACTCTCTGCACCTATTTTCAGTTTCAAATTACGAATTTTTATACCGAAAATATGACAATTACTGAAAACGGCGATGGGTCATATTTTGACCAAACCCCCCTGCAGTTTTCAAAATGTCTGAAATGTCGGAAATTTGACTCCTGAGCATGATTTTTGAGCCGAATTCCGACTCTCTGCACCTATTTTCAGTTTCAAATTACGACTTTTTATACCGAAAATATGCCAATTACTGAAAACGGCGATGGGTCATATTTTGCCCAAACCCCCCTGCAATTTTCAAAATGTCTGAAATGTCGGAAATTTAACTCCTGAGTGTGATTTTTGAGCCGAATTCTGACTCTCTGTAACTATTTTCAGTTTCAAATTACGACGTTTCATACCGAAAATATGCCAATTACTGTAAACGGCGATGGGTCATATTTTGCCCAAACCCCCCTGCAGTTTTCAAAATGTCTGAAATGTCGGAAATTTGACTCCTGAGCGTTGTTTTTGAGCCGAATTCTGACTCTCTGCACCTATTTTCAGTTTCAAATTACGACTTTTTATACCGAAAATATGCTAATTTCTGAAAAAGTCGATGGATCATATTTTGCCCAAACCCCCCTGCAGTTTTCAAAATGTCTGAAATGTCGGAAATTTGACTCCTGAGCGTTGTTTTTGAGCCGAGTTCTGACTCTCTGCACCTATTTTCAGTTTCAAATTACGACGTTTCATACCGAAAATATGCCAATTACTGTAAACGGCGATGGGTCATATTTTGCCAAAACCCCCCTGCAGTTTTAAAAATGTCTGAAATGTCGGAAATTTGACTCCTGAGAGTGATTTTTGAGCCGAATTCTGACTCTCCGCACCTATTTTCAGTTTCAAATTATGACGTTTCATACCAAAATATGCCAATTACTGTAAACGGCGATCGGTCATATTTTGCCCAAACCCCCTTGCAGTTTTCAAAATGTCTGAAATGTCGGAAATTTGACTCCTGAGAGTGATTTTTTATCCGAATTCTGACTCTCTGCACCTATTTTCAGTTTCAAATTACGACTTTTTATACAGAAAATATTCCAATTACTGAAAACAGCAATGGGTCATGTTTTGCCCAAACCCCCCTGCAGTTTTTAAAATGTCTGAAATGTCGGAAATTTTACTCCTGAGCGTGATTTTTGAGCCGAATTCTGACTCTCTGCACCTATTTTCAGTATAAAATTACGACGTTTCATACCGAAAATATGCCAATTACTGAAAAGGGCAATGGGTTAGGTTTTGCCCAAACCCCCCTACAGTTTTCAAAATGTCTGAAATGTCGGAAATTTGACTCCTGAGAGTGATTTTTGAGCCGAATTCTGACTCTCTGCACCTATTTTCAGTTTCAAATTACGACTTTTTATACAGAAAATATTCCAATTACTGAAAACAGCAATGGGTCATATTTTGCCCAAACCCCCCTGCAGTTTTTAAAATGTCTGAAATGTCGGAAATTTTACTCCTGAGCGTGATTTTTGAGCCGAATTCTGACTCTCTGCACCTATTTTCAGTTTCAAATTACGACGTTTCATACCGAAAATATGCCAATTACTGTAAACGGCGATGGTCATATTTTGCCAAAACCCCCCTGCAGTTTTAAAAATGTCTGAAATGTCTGAAATTTGACTCCTGAGAGTGATTTTTGAGCCGAATTCTGACTCTCTGCACCTATTTTCTGTTTCAAATTACGACTTTTCATACCGAAAATATACCAATTACTGAAAACAGCAATGGGTCATATTTTGCCCAAACCCCCCTGCAGTTTTTAAAATGTCTGAAATGTCGGAAATTTGACTCCTGAGAGTGATTTTTGAGCCGAATTCTGACTCACTGCACCTATTTTCAGTTTCAAATTACGACTTTTTATACCGAAAATATGATAATTACTGAAAAGGTCGATGGGTCATATTTTGCCCAAACCCCCCTGCAGTTTTCAAAATGTCTGAAATGTCGGAAATTTGACTCTTGAGCGTGATTTTTGAGCCGAATTCTGACTCTCCGCACCTATTTTCAGTTTCAAATTACGACGTTTCATACCAAAATATGCCAATTACTGTAAACGGCGATGGGTCATATTTTGCCCAAACCCCCCTGCAGTTTTCAAAATGTCTGAAATGTCGGAAATTTGACTCCTGAGAGTGATTTTTTATCCGAATTCTGACTCTCTGCACCTATTTTCAGTTTCAAATTACGACTTTTTATACCGAAAATATGCCAATTACTGAAAAGGGCAATGGGTTAGGTTTTGCCCAAACCCCCCTGCAGTTTTCAAAATGTCTGAAATGTCGGAAATTTGACTCTTGAGAGCGATTTTTGAGCCGAATTCTGACTCTCTGCACCTATTTTCAGTTTCAAATTACGACTTTTTATACCGAAAATATGCCAATTACTGAAAAGGGCGATGGGTCATATTTTGCCCAAACATTCCTATGCTGTTTTTAAAATGTCTGAAATGTCAGATATTTGACTCCTGAGCGTGATTTTTGAGCCGAATTCTGACTCTCTGCACCTATTTTCAGTTTCAAATTACGACGTTTCATACCGAAAATATGCTAATTACTGAAAACGTCGATGGGTCATATTTTGCCCAAACCCCCCTGCAGTTTTCAAAATGTCTGAAATGTCGGAAATTTGACTCCTGAGCGTGATTTTTGAGCCGAATTCTGACTCTTTGCACCTATTTTCAGTTTCATATTACGACTTTTTATACCGAAAATAAGCCAATTACTGGAAAGGGCGATGGGTCATATTTTGCCCAAACCCCCCTGCAGTTTTCAAAATGTCTGAAATGTCGGAAAATTGACTCCTGAGCGTGATTTTTGAGCCGAATTCTGACTCTCTGCACCTATTTTCAGTTTCAAATTACGACTTTTTATACCGAAAATATGCCAATTACTGAAATGGGCGATGGGTCATATTTTGCCCAAACCCCCTTGCAGTTTTCAAAATGTCAGAAATGTCGGAAATTTGACACCTGAGCGTGATTTTGTATCCAAATTCTGACTCACTGCACCTATTTTCAGTTTCAAATTACGAATTTTCATACCGAAAATATGCCTATTACTGAAAACAGCGATGGGTCATATTTTGCCCAAACATTCCTATGCTGTTTTTAAAATGTCTGAAATGTCGGATATTTGACTCCTGAGCGTGATTTTTGAGCCGAATTCTGACTCTCTGCACCTATTTTCACTTTCAAATTACGACGTTTCATACCGAAAATATGCCAGTTACTGTAAACGGCGATGGGTCATATTTTGCCCAAACCCCCCTGCAGTTTTCAAAATGTCTGAAATGTCGAAAATTTGACTCCTGAGCGTGATTTTGTATCCGAATTCTGACTCTCTGCCCCTATTTGCAGTGTCAAATTACGACTTTTTATACCGAAAATATGCCAATTACTGTAAACGGTGATAGGTCATATTTTGCCCAAACCCCCTGCAGTTTTCAAAATGTCTGAAATGTTGGAAATTTGACTCCTGAGCGTGATTTTTGAGCCGAATTCTGACTCTCTGCACCTATTTTCAGTTTCAAACTACGACGTTTCATACCGAAAATATGCCAATTACTCTTAACGGTGATGGGTCATATTTTGCCCAATCCCCCCTGCAGTTTTCAAAATGTCTGAAATGTCGGAAATTTGACTCCTGGGCGTGATTTTTGAGCCGAATTCTGACTCTCTGCACCTATTTTCAGTTTCAAATTACGACGTTTCATACCGAAAATATGCCAATTACTCTAAACGGTGATGGGTCATATATTGCCAAACCCCCCTGCAGTTTTCAAAATGTCTGAAATGTCTGAAATTTGACTCCTGAGTGTGATTTTGTATCCAAATTCTGACTCTCTGCACCTATTTTCAGTTTCAAATTACGACTTTTTATACCGAAAATAAGCCAATTACTGGAAAGGGCGATGGGTCATATTTTGCCCAAACCCCCCTGCAGTTTTCAAAATGTCTGAAATGTCGGAAATTTGACTCCTGAGCGTGATTTTTGAGCCGAATTCTGACTCTCTGCACCTTTTTTCAGTTTCAAATTGCGACTTTTTATACCGAAAATATGCCAATTACTGAAAAGTGCGATGGGTCATATTTTGCCCAAACCCCCCTGCAGTTTTCAAAATGTCTGAAATGTCGGAAATTTGACTCCTGAGCGTGATTTTTGAGCCGAATTCTGACTCTCTGCACCTATTTTCAGTTTCAAATTATGACGTTTCATACCAAACATATGCCAATTACTGTAAACGGCGATGGGTCATATTTTGCCCAAACCCCGTGCAGTTTTCAAAATGTCTGAAATGTCGGAAATTTGACTTCTGAGCGTGATTTTTTATCCGAATTCTGACTCTCTGCACCTATTTTCTGTTTCAAATTACGACTTTTCATACCGAAAATATACCAATTACTGAAAACAGCAATGGGTCATATTTTGCCCAAACCCCCCTGCAGTTTTTAAAATGTCTGAAATGTCGGAAATTTGACTCCTGAGAGTGATTTTTGAGCCGAATTCTGACTCACTGCACCTGTTTTCAGTTTCAAATTACGACTTTTTATACCGAAAATATGATAATTACTGAAAAGGTCGATGGGTCATATTTTGCCCAAACCCCCCTGCAGTTTTCAAAATGTCTGAAATGTCGGAAATTTGACTCTTGAGCGTGATTTTTGAGCCGAATTCTGACTCTCCGCACCTATTTTCAGTTTCAAATTACGACGTTTCATACCAAAATATGCCAATTACTGTAAACGGCGATGGGTCATATTTTGCCCAAACCCCCCTGCAGTTTTCAAAATGTCTGAAATGTCGGAAATTTGACTCCTGAGAGTGATTTTTTATCCGAATTCTGACTCTCTGCACCTATTTTCAGTTTCAAATTACGACTTTTTATACCGAAAATATGCCAATTACTGAAAAGGGCAATGGGTTAGGTTTTGCCCAAACCCCCCTGCAGTTTTCAAAATGTCTGAAATGTCGGAAATTTGACTCCTGAGAGCGATTTTTGAGCCGAATTCTGACTCTCTGCACCTATTTTCAGTTTCAAATTACGAATTTTTATACAGAAAATATTCCAATTACTGAAAACAGCAATGGGTCATATTTTGCCCAAACCCCCCTGCAGTTTTTAAAATGTCTGAAATGTCGGAAATTTTACTCCTGAGCGTGATTTTTTACCCGAATTCTGACTGTCTGCACCTATTTTCAGTTTCAAATTACGACTTTTTATACCGAAAATATGCCAATTACTGAAAACGTCGATGGGTCATATTTTGCCCAAACCCCCCTGCAGTTTTCAAAATGTCTGAAATGTCGAAAATTTGACTCCTGAGCGTGATTTTTGAGCCGAATTCTGACTCTCTGCACCTATTTTCAGTTTCAAATTACGACGTTTCATACCGAAAATATGCGAATTACTGTAAACGGCGAAGGGTCATATTTTGCCCAAACCCCCCTGCAGTTTTCAAAATGTCTGAAATGTCGGAAATTTGACTCCTGAGCGTGATTTTTGAGCCGAATTCTGACTCTCTGCACCTATTTTCAGTTTCAAATTACGATGTTTCATACCGAAAATATGCCAATTACTGAAAATGACGATGGGTCATATTTTGCCCAAACCCCCCTGCAGCTTTTAAAATGTCTGAAATATCGGAAATTTGACTCCTGAGCGTGATTTTTGAGTCGAATTCTGACTCTCTGCACCTATTTTCAGTTTCAAATTACGACGTTTCATACCGAAAATATGCCAATTACTGTAAACGGCGATGGGTCATATTTTGCCCAAACCCCCCTGCAGTTTTCAAAATGTCTGAAATGTCGGAAATTTGACTCCTGAGCGTGATTTTTGAGCCGAATTCCGACTCTCTGCACCTATTTTCAGTTTCAAATTACGACTTTTTATACCGAAAATATGCCAATTACTGAAAACGGCGATGGGTCATATTTTGCCCAAACCCCCCTGCAATTTTCAAAATGTCTGAAATGTCGGAAATTTAACTCCTGAGTGTGATTTTTGAGCCGAATTCTGACTCTCTGTACCTATTTTCAGTTTCAAATTACGACGTTTCATACCGAAAATATGCCAATTACTGTAAACGGCGATGGGTCATATTTTGCCCAAACCCCCCTGCAGTTTTCAAAATGTCTGAAATGTCGGAAATTTGACTCCTGAGCGTTGTTTTTGAGCCGAATTCTGACTCTCTGCACCTATTTTCAGTTTCAAATTACGACTTTTTATACCGAAAATATGCTAATTTCTGAAAAAGTCGATGGATCATATTTTGCCCAAACCCCCCTGCAGTTTTCAAAATGTCTGAAATGTCGGAAATTTGACTCCTGAGCGTTGTTTTTGAGCCGAGTTCTGACTCTCTGCACCTATTTTCAGTTTCAAATTACGACGTTTCATACCGAAAATATGCCAAATACTGTAAACGGCGATGGGTCATATTTTGCCAAAACCCCCCTGCAGTTTTAAAAATGTCTGAAATGTCGGAAATTTGACTCCTGAGAGTGATTTTTGAGCCGAATTCTGACTCTCCGCACCTATTTTCAGTTTCAAATTATGACGTTTCATACCAAAATATGCCAATTACTGTAAACGGCGATGGGTCATATTTTGCCCAAACCCCCTTGCAGTTTTCAAAATGTCTGAAATGTCGGAAATTTGACTCCTGAGAGTGATTTTTTATCCGAATTCTGACTCTCTGCACCTATTTTCAGTTTCAAATTACGACTTTTTATACCGAAAATATGCCAATTACTGAAAAGGGCGATGGGTTAGGTTTTGCCCAAACCCCCCTGCAGTTTTCAAAATGTCTGAAATGTCGGAAATTTGACTCCTGAGAGTGATTTTTGAGCCGAATTCTGACTCTCTGCACCTATTTTCAGTTTCAAATTACGACTTTTTATACAGAAAATATTCCAATTACTGAAAACAGCAATGGGTCATATTTTGCCCAAACCCCCCTGCAGTTTTTAAAATGTCTGAAATGTCGGAAATTTGACTCCTGAGCGTGATTTTTGAGCCGAATTTTGACTCTCTGCACCTATTTTCAGTTTCAAATTACGACGTTTCATACCGAAAATATGCGAATTACTGTAAACGGCGAAGGGTCATATTTTGCCCAAACCCCCCTGCAGTTTTCAAAATGTCTGAAATGTCGGAAATTTGACTCCTGAGCGTGATTTTTGAGCCGAATTCTGACTCTCTGCACCTATTTTCAGTTTCAAATTACGATGTTTCATACCGAAAATATGCCAATTACTGAAAATGACGATGGGTCATATTTTGCCCAAACCCCCCTGCAGTTTTTAAAATGTCTGAAATATCGGAAATTTGACTCCTGAGCGTGATTTTTGAGTCGAATTCTGACTCTCTGCACCTATTTTCAGTTTCAAATTACGACGTTTCATACCGAAAATATGCCAATTACTGTAAACGGCGATGGGTCATATTTTGCCCAAACCCCCCTGCAGTTTTCAAAATGTCTGAAATGTCGGAAATTTGACTCCTGTGCGTGATTTTTTATCCGAATTCTGACTCTCTGCACCTATTTTCAGTTTCAAATTACGAATTTTTATACCGAAAATATGACAATTACTGAAAACGGCGATGGGTCATATTTTGACCAAATCCCCCTGCAGTTTTCAAAATGTCTGAAATGTCGGAAATTTGACTCCTGAGCATGATTTTTGAGCCGAATTCCGACTCTCTGCACCTATTTTCAGTTTCAAATTACGACTTTTTATACCGAAAATATGCCAATTACTGAAAACGGCGATGGGTCATATTTTGCCCAAACCCCCCTGCAATTTTCAAAATGTCTGAAATGTCGGAAATTTAACTCCTGAGTGTGATTTTTGAGCCGAATTCTGACTCTCTGTAACTATTTTCAGTTTCAAATTACGACGTTTCATACCGAAAATATGCCAATTACTGTAAACGGCGATGGGTCATATTTTGCCCAAACCCCCCTGCAGTTTTCAAAATGTCTGAAATGTCGGAAATTTGACTCCTGAGCGTTGTTTTTGAGCCGAATTCTGACTCTCTGCACCTATTTTCAGTTTCAAATTACGACTTTTTATACCGAAAATATGCTAATTTCTGAAAAAGTCGATGGATCATATTTTGCCCAAACCCCCCTGCAGTTTTCAAAATGTCTGAAATGTCGGAAATTTGACTCCTGAGCGTTGTTTTTGAGCCGAGTTCTGACTCTCTGCACCTATTTTCAGTTTCAAATTACGACGTTTCATACCGAAAATATGCCAATTACTGTAAACGGCGATGGGTCATATTTTGCCAAAACCCCCCTGCAGTTTTAAAAATGTCTGAAATGTCGGAAATTTGACTCCTGAGAGTGATTTTTGAGCCGAATTCTGACTCTCCGCACCTATTTTCAGTTTCAAATTATGACGTTTCATACCAAAATATGCCAATTACTGTAAACGGCGATCGGTCATATTTTGCCCAAACCCCCTTGCAGTTTTCAAAATGTCTGAAATGTCGGAAATTTGACTCCTGAGAGTGATTTTTTATCCGAATTCTGACTCTCTGCACCAATTTTCAGTTTCAAATTACGACTTTTTATACAGAAAATATTCCAATTACTGAAAACAGCAATGGGTCATATTTTGCCCAAACCCCCCTGCAGTTTTTAAAATGTCTGAAATGTCGGAAATTTTACTCCTGAGCGTGATTTTTGAGCCGAATTCTGACTCTCTGCACCTATTTTCAGTTTCAAATTACGACGTTTCATACCGAAAATATGCCAATTACTGAAAAGGGCAATGGGTTAGGTTTTGCCCAAACCCCCCTACAGTTTTCAAAATGTCTGAAATGTCGGAAATTTGACTCCTGAGAGTGATTTTTGAGCCGAATTCTGACTCTCTGCACCTATTTTCAGTTTCAAATTACGACTTTTTATACAGAAAATATTCCAATTACTGAAAACAGCAATGGGTCATATTTTGCCCAAACCCCCCTGCAGTTTTTAAAATGTCTGAAATGTCGGAAATTTTACTCCTGAGCGTGATTTTTGAGCCGAATTCTGACTCTCTGCACCTATTTTCAGTTTCAAATTACGACGTTTCATACCGAAAATATGCCAATTACTGTAAACGGCGATGGTCATATTTTGCCAAAACCCCCCTGCAGTTTTAAAAATGTCTGAAATGTCTGAAATTTGACTCCTGAGAGTGATTTTTGAGCCGAATTCTGACTCTCTGCACCTATTTTCTGTTTCAAATTACGACTTTTCATACCGAAAATATACCAATTACTGAAAACAGCAATGGGTCATATTTTGCCCAAACCCCCCTGCAGTTTTTAAAATGTCTGAAATGTCGGAAATTTGACTCCTGAGAGTGATTTTTGAGCCGAATTCTGACTCACTGCACCTATTTTCAGTTTCAAATTACGACTTTTTATACCGAAAATATGATAATTACTGAAAAGGTCGATGGGTCATATTTTGCCCAAACCCCCCTGCAGTTTTCAAAATGTCTGAAATGTCGGAAATTTGACTCTTGAGCGTGATTTTTGAGCCGAATTCTGACTCTCCGCACCTATTTTCAGTTTCAAATTACGACGTTTCATACCAAAATATGCCAATTACTGTAAACGGCGATGGGTCATATTTTGCCCAAACCCCCCTGCAGTTTTCAAAATGTCTGAAATGTCGGAAATTTGACTCCTGAGAGTGATTTTTTATCCGAATTCTGACTCTCTGCACCTATTTTCAGTTTCAAATTACGACTTTTTATACCGAAAATATGCCAATTACTGAAAAGGGCAATGGGTTAGGTTTTGCCCAAACCCCCCTGCAGTTTTCAAAATGTCTGAAATGTCGGAAATTTGACTCTTGAGAGCGATTTTTGAGCCGAATTCTGACTCTCTGCACCTATTTTCAGTTTCAAATTACGACTTTTTATACAGAAAATATTCCAATTACTGAAAACAGCAATGGGTCATATTTTGCCCAAACCCCCCTGCAGTTTTTAAAATGTCTGAAATGTCGGAAATTTTACTCCTGAGCGTGATTTTTGAGCCGAATTCTGACTCTCTGCACCTATTTTCAGTTTCATATTGCGACTTTTTATACCGAAAATATGCCAATTACTGAAAAGGGCGATGGGTCATATTTTGCCATAACCCCCCTGCAGTTTTCAAAATGTCTGAAATGTCGGAAATTTGACTCCTGAGCGTGATTTTTTACGCGAATTCTGACTCTCTGCACCTATTTTCAGTTTCAAATTACGACTTTTTATACCGAAAATATGCCAATTACTGAAAACGTCGATGGGTCATATTTTGCCCAAACCCCCCTGCAGTTTTCAAAATGTCTGAAATGTCGAAAATTTGACTCCTGAGCGTGATTTTTGAGCCAAATTCTGACTCTCTGCACCTATTTTCAGTTTCAAATTACGACGTTTCATACCGAAAATATGCGAATTACTGTAAACGGCGAAGGGTCATATTTTGCCCAAACCCCCCTGCAGTTTTCAAAATGTCTGAAATGTCGGAAATTTGACTCCTGAGCGTGATTTTTGAGCCGAATTCTGACTCTCTGCACCTATTTTCAGTTTCAAATTACGATGTTTCATACCGAAAATATGCCAATTACTGAAAATGACGATGGGTCATATTTTGCCCAAACCCCCCTGCAGTTTTTAAAATGTCTGAAATGTCGGAAATTTGACTCCTGAGCGTGATTTTTGAGTCGAATTCTGACTCTCTGCACCTATTTTCAGTTTCAAATTACGACGTTTCATACCGAAAATATGCCAATTACTGTAAACGGCGATGGGTCATATTTTGCCCAAACCCCCCTGCAGTTTTCAAAATGTCTGAAATGTCGGAAATTTGACTCCTGTGCGTGATTTTTTATCCGAATTCTGACTCTCTGCACCTATTTTCAGTTTCAAATTACGAATTTTTATACCGAAAATATGACAATTACTGAAAACGGCGATGGGTCATATTTTGACCAAACCCCCCTGCAGTTTTCAAAATGTCTGAAATGTCGGAAATTTGACTCCTGAGCGTGATTTTTGAGCCGAATTCCGACTCTCTGCACCTATTTTCAGTTTCAAATTACGACTTTTTATACCGAAAATATGCCAATTACTGAAAACGGCGATGGGTCATATTTTGCCCAAACCCCCCTGCAATTTTCAAAATGTCTGAAATGTCGGAAATTTAACTCCTGAGTGTGATTTTTGAGCCGAATTCTGACTCTCTGTACCTATTTTCAGTTTCAAATTACGACGTTTCATACCGAAAATATGCCAATTACTGTAAACGGCGATGGGTCATATTTTGCCCAAACCCCCCTGCAGTTTTCAAAATGTCTGAAATGTCGGAAATTTGACTCCTGAGCGTTGTTTTTGAGCCGAATTCTGACTCTCTGCACCTATTTTCAGTTTCAAATTACTACTTTTTATACCGAAAATATGCTAATTTCTGAAAAAGTCGATGGGTCATATTTTGCCAAAATCCCCCTGCAGTTTTAAAAATGTCTGAAATGTCGGAAATTTGACTCCTGAGAGTGATTTTTAAGCCGAATTCTGACTCTCCGCACCTATTTTCAGTTTCAAATTATGACGTTTCATACCAAATTATGCCAATTACTGTAAACGGCGATGGGTCATATTTTGCCCAAACCCCCTTGCAGTTTTCAAAATGTCTGAAATGTCGGAAATTTGACTCCTGAGAGTGATTTTTTATCCGAATTCTGACTCTCTGCACCTATTTTCAGTTTCAAATTACGACTTTTTATACCGAAAATATGCTAATTACTGAAAACGTCGATGGGTCATATTTTGCCCAAACCCCCCTGCAGTTTTCAAAATGTCTGAAATGTCGGAAATTTGACTCTTGAGCGTGATTTTTGAGCCGAATTCTGACTCTCCGCACCTATTTTCAGTTTCAAATTACGACGTTTCATACCGAAAATATGCCAATTACTGTAAACGGCGATGGGTCATATTTTGCCCAAACCCCCCTGCAGTTTTCAAAATGTCTGAAATGTCGGAAATTTGACTCCTGAGCGTTGTTTTTGAGCCGAATTCTGACTCTCTGCACCTATTTTCAGTTTCAAATTACGACTTTTTATACCGAAAATATGCTAATTTCTGAAAAAGTCGATGGATCATATTTTGCCCAAACCCCCCTGCAGTTTTCAAAATGTCTGAAATGTCGGAAATTTGACTCCTGAGCGTTGTTTTTGAGCCGAGTTCTGACTCTCTGCACCTATTTTCAGTTTCAAATTACGACGTTTCATACCGAAAATATGCCAATTACTGTAAACGGCGATGGGTCATATTTTGCCAAAACCCCCCTGCAGTTTTAAAAATGTCTGAAATGTCGGAAATTTGACTCCTGAGAGTGATTTTTGAGCCGAATTCTGACTCTCCGCACCTATTTTCAGTTTCAAATTATGACGTTTCATACCAAAATATGCCAATTACTGTAAACGGCGATCGGTCATATTTTGCCCAAACCCCCTTGCAGTTTTCAAAATGTCTGAAATGTCGGAAATTTGACTCCTGAGAGTGATTTTTTATCCGAATTCTGACTCTCTGCACCTATTTTCAGTTTCAAATTACGACTTTTTATACAGAAAATATTCCAATTACTGAAAACAGCAATGGGTCATATTTTGCCCAAACCCCCCTGCAGTTTTTAAAATGTCTGAAATGTCGGAAATTTTACTCCTGAGCGTGATTTTTGAGCCGAATTCTGACTCTCTGCACCTATTTTCAGTTTCAAATTACGACGTTTCATACCGAAAATATGCCAATTACTGAAAAGGGCAATGGGTTAGGTTTTGCCCAAACCCCCCTACAGTTTTCAAAATGTCTGAAATGTCGGAAATTTGACTCCTGAGAGTGATTTTTGAGCCGAATTCTGACTCTCTGCACCTATTTTCAGTTTCAAATTACGACTTTTTATACAGAAAATATTCCAATTACTGAAAACAGCAATGGGTCATATTTTGCCCAAACCCCCTTGCAGTTTTTAAAATGTCTGAAATGTCGGAAATTTTACTCCTGAGCGTGATTTTTGAGCCGAATTCTGACTCTCTGCACCTATTTTCAGTTTCAAATTACGACGTTTCATACCGAAAATATGCCAATTACTGTAAACGGCGATGGTCATATTTTGCCAAAACCCCCCTGCAGTTTTAAAAATGTCTGAAATGTCTGAAATTTGACTCCTGAGAGTGATTTTTGAGCCGAATTCTGACTCTCTGCACCTATTTTCTGTTTCAAATTACGACTTTTCATACCGAAAATATACCAATTACTGAAAACAGCAATGGGTCATATTTTGCCCAAACCCCCCTGCAGTTTTTAAAATGTCTGAAATGTCGGAAATTTGACTCCTGAGAGTGATTTTTGAGCCGAATTCTGACTCACTGCACCTATTTTCAGTTTCAAATTACGACTTTTTATACCGAAAATATGATAATTACTGAAAAGGTCGATGGGTCATATTTTGCCCAAACCCCCCTGCAGTTTTCAAAATGTCTGAAATGTCGGAAATTTGACTCTTGAGCGTGATTTTTGAGCCGAATTCTGACTCTCCGCACCTATTTTCAGTTTCAAATTACGACGTTTCATACCAAAATATGCCAATTACTGTAAACGGCGATGGGTCATATTTTGCCCAAACCCCCCTGCAGTTTTCAAAATGTCTGAAATGTCGGAAATTTGACTCCTGAGAGTGATTTTTTATCCGAATTCTGACTCTCTGCACCTATTTTCAGTTTCAAATTACGACTTTTTATACCGAAAATATGCCAATTACTGAAAAGGGCAATGGGTTAGGTTTTGCCCAAACCCCCCTGCAGTTTTCAAAATGTCTGAAATGTCGGAAATTTGACTCTTGAGAGCGATTTTTGAGCCGAATTCTGACTCTCTGCACCTATTTTCAGTTTCAAATTACGACTTTTTATACAGAAAATATTCCAATTACTGAAAACAGCAATGGGTCATATTTTGCCCAAACCCCCCTGCAGTTTTTAAAATGTCTGAAATGTCGGAAATTTTACTCCTGAGCGTGATTTTTGAGCCGAATTCTGACTCTCTGCACCTATTTTCAGTTTCATATTGCGACTTTTTATACCGAAAATATGCCAATTACTGAAAAGGGCGATGGGTCATATTTTGCCATAACCCCCCTGCAGTTTTCAAAATGTCTGAAATGTCGGAAATTTGACTCCTGAGCGTGATTTTTTACGCGAATTCTGACTCTCTGCACCTATTTTCAGTTTCAAATTACGACTTTTTATACCGAAAATATGCCAATTACTGAAAACGTCGATGGGTCATATTTTGCCCAAACCCCCCTGCAGTTTTCAAAATGTCTGAAATGTCGAAAATTTGACTCCTGAGCGTGATTTTTGAGCCAAATTCTGACTCTCTGCACCTATTTTCAGTTTCAAATTACGACGTTTCATACCGAAAATATGCGAATTACTGTAAACGGCGAAGGGTCATATTTTGCCCAAACCCCCCTGCAGTTTTCAAAATGTCTGAAATGTCGGAAATTTGACTCCTGAGCGTGATTTTTGAGCCGAATTCTGACTCTCTGCACCTATTTTCAGTTTCAAATTACGATGTTTCATACCGAAAATATGCCAATTACTGAAAATGACGATGGGTCATATTTTGCCCAAACCCCCCTGCAGTTTTTAAAATGTCTGAAATGTCGGAAATTTGACTCCTGAGCGTGATTTTTGAGTCGAATTCTGACTCTCTGCACCTATTTTCAGTTTCAAATTACGACGTTTCATACCGAAAATATGCCAATTACTGTAAACGGCGATGGGTCATATTTTGCCCAAACCCCCCTGCAGTTTTCAAAATGTCTGAAATGTCGGAAATTTGACTCCTGTGCGTGATTTTTTATCCGAATTCTGACTCTCTGCACCTATTTTCAGTTTCAAATTACGAATTTTTATACCGAAAATATGACAATTACTGAAAACGGCGATGGGTCATATTTTGACCAAACCCCCCTGCAGTTTTCAAAATGTCTGAAATGTCGGAAATTTGACTCCTGAGCGTGATTTTTGAGCCGAATTCCGACTCTCTGCACCTATTTTCAGTTTCAAATTACGACTTTTTATACCGAAAATATGCCAATTACTGAAAACGGCGATGGGTCATATTTTGCCCAAACCCCCCTGCAATTTTCATAATGTCTGAAATGTCGGAAATTTAACTCCTGAGTGTGATTTTTGAGCCGAATTCTGACTCTCTGTACCTATTTTCAGTTTCAAATTACGACGTTTCATACCGAAAATATGCCAATTACTGTAAACGGCGATGGGTCATATTTTGCCCAAACCCCCCTGCAGTTTTCAAAATGTCTGAAATGTCGGAAATTTGACTCCTGAGCGTTGTTTTTGAGCCGAATTCTGACTCTCTGCACCTATTTTCAGTTTCAAATTACTACTTTTTATACCGAAAATATGCTAATTTCTGAAAAAGTCGATGGGTCATATTTTGCCAAAATCCCCCTGCAGTTTTAAAAATGTCTGAAATGTCGGAAATTTGACTCCTGAGAGTGATTTTTAAGCCGAATTCTGACTCTCCGCACCTATTTTCAGTTTCAAATTATGACGTTTCATACCAAATTATGCCAATTACTGTAAACGGCGATGGGTCATATTTTGCCCAAACCCCCTTGCAGTTTTCAAAATGTCTGAAATGTCGGAAATTTGACTCCTGAGAGTGATTTTTTATCCGAATTCTGACTCTCTGCACCTATTTTCAGTTTCAAATTACGACTTTTTATACCGAAAATATGCTAATTACTGAAAACGTCGATGGGTCATATTTTGCCCAAACCCCCCTGCAGTTTTCAAAATGTCTGAAATGTCGGAAATTTGACTCTTGAGCGTGATTTTTGAGCCGAATTCTGACTCTCCGCACCTATTTTCAGTTTCAAATTACGACGTTTCATACCGAAAATATGCCAATTACTGTAAACGGCGATGGGTCATATTTTGCCCAAACCCCCCTGCAGTTTTCAAAATGTCTGAAATGTCGGAAATTTGACTCTAGAGAGTGATTTTCTATCCGAATTCTGACTCTCTGCACCTATTTTCAGTTTCAAATTACGACTTTTTATACCGAAAATATGCCAATTACTGAAAAGAGCGACGGGTTAGGTTTTGCCCAAACCCCCCTGCAGTTTTCAAAATGTCTGAAATGTCGGAAATTTGATTCCTGAGAGTGATTTTTGAGCCGAATTCTGACTCTCTGCCCCTATTTTCAGTTTCAAATTACGACTTTTTATACCGAAAATATGCCAATTACTGAAAACGGCGATGGGTCATATTTTGCCCAAACCCCCCTGCAGTTTTCAAAATGTCTGAAATGTCGGAAATTTGACTCCTGAGCGTGATTTTTGAGCCGAATTCTGACTCTCTGCACCTATTTTTAGTTTCAAATTACGACTTTTCATACCGAAAATATGCCAATTACTGAAAACAGCAATGGGTCATATTTTGCCCAAACCCCCCTGCAGTTTTTAAAATGTCTGAAATGTCGGAAATTTTACTCCTGAGAGTGATTTTTGAGCCGAGTACTGACTCTCTGCACCTATTTTCAGTTTCAAATCACGACGTTTCATACCGAAAATATGATAATTACTGTAAACGGCGATGGGTCATATTTTGCCAAAACCCCCCTGCAGTTTTCAAAATGTCTGAAATGTCGGAAATTTGACTCCTGAGAGTGATTTTTGAGCCGAATTCTGACTCTCTGCACCTATTTTCAGTTTCAAATTACGACTTTTTATACCGAAAATATGCTAATTACTGAAAACGTCGATGGGTCATATTTTGCCCAAACCCCCCTGCAGTTTTTAAAATGTCTGAAATGTCGGAAATTTTACTCCTGAGCGTGATTTTTGAGCCGAGTACTGACTCTCTGCACCTATTTTCAGTTTCAAATCACGACGTTTCATACCGAAAATATGCCAATTACTTTAAACGGCGATGGGTCATATTTTGCCATAACCCCCCTGCAGTTTTCAAAATGTCTGAAATGTCGGAAATTTGACTCCTGAGCGGGATTTTTTATCCGAATTCTGACTCTTTGCACCTATTTTCAGTTTCAAATTACGACGTTTCATACCGAAAATATGCCAATTACTGTAAACGGCGATGGGTCATATTTTGCCCAAACCCCCCTGCAGTTTTCAAAATGTCTGAAATGTCGGAAATTTAACTCCTGAGCGCGATTTTTGAGCCGAATTCTGACTCTCTGCACCTATTTTCAGTTTCAAATTACGTATTTTTATACCGAAAATATGCCAATTACTGAAAACGACGATGGGTCATATTTTACCCAAACCCCCCTGCAGTTTTCAAAATGTCTGAAATGTCGGAAACTTGACTCCTGAGCGTGATTTTTGAGCCGAATTCTGACTCTCTGCACCTATTTTCAGTTTCATATTACGACTTTTTATACCGAAAATATGCCAATTACTGAAAACGTCGATGGGTCATATTTTGCCCAAACCCCCCTGCAGTTTTCAAAATGTCTGAAATGTCGGAAATTTGACTCCTGAGCGTGATTTTTGAGCCGAATTCTGACTCTCTGCACCTATTTTCAGTTTCAAATTACGACTTTTCATACCGAAAATATGCCAATTACTGAAAACAGCAATGGGTCATATTTTGCCCAAACCCCCCTGCAGTTTTTAAAATGTCTGAAATGTCGGAAATTTTACTCCTGAGCGTGATTTTTGAGCCGAGAACTGACTCTCTGCACCTATTTTCAGTTTCAAATCACGACGTTTCATACCGAAAATATGCCAATTACTGTAAACGGCGATGGGTCATATTTTGCCAAAACCCCCCTGCAGTTTTCAAAATGTCTGAAATGTCGGAAATTTGACTCCTGAGAGTGATTTTTGAGCCGAATTCTGACTCTCTGCACCTATTTTCAGTTTCAAATTACGACTTTTTATACCGAAAATATGCTAATTACTAACAACGTCGATGGGTTATATTTTGCCCAAACCCCCCTGCAGTTTTTAAAATGTCTGAAATGTCGGAAATTTTACTCCTGAGCGTGATTTTTGAGCCGAGTAGTGACTCTCTGCACCTATTTTCAGTTTCAAATCACGACGTTTCATACTGAAAATATGCCAATTACTACAAACGGCGATGGGTCATATTTTGCCCAAACCCCCCTGCAGTTTTCAAAATGTCTGAAATGTCGGAAATTTGACTCCTGAGCGTTGTTTTTGAGCCGAATTCTGACTCTCTGCACCTATTTTCAGTTTCATATTGCGACTTTTTATACCGAAAATATGCCAATTACTGAAAAGGGCGATGGGTCATATTTTGCCATAACCCCCCTGCAGTTTTCAAAATGTCTGAAATGTCGGAAATTTGACTCCTGAGCGTGATTTTTTACGCGAATTCTGACTCTCTGCACCTATTTTCAGTTTCAAATTACGACTTTTTATACCGAAAATATGCCAATTACTGAAAACGTCGATGGGTCATATTTTGCCCAAACCCCCCTGCAGTTTTCAAAATGTCTGAAATGTCGAAAATTTGACTCCTGAGCGTGATTTTTGAGCCAAATTCTGACTCTCTGCACCTATTTTCAGTTTCAAATTACGACGTTTCATACCGAAAATATGCGAATTACTGTAAACGGCGAAGGGTCATATTTTGCCCAAACCCCCCTGCAGTTTTCAAAATGTCTGAAATGTCGGAAATTTGACTCCTGAGCGTGATTTTTGAGCCGAATTCTGACTCTCTGCACCTATTTTCAGTTTCAAATTACGATGTTTCATACCGAAAATATGCCAATTACTGAAAATGACGATGGGTCATATTTTGCCCAAACCCCCCTGCAGTTTTTAAAATGTCTGAAATGTCGGAAATTTGACTCCTGAGCGTGATTTTTGAGTCGAATTCTGACTCTCTGCACCTATTTTCAGTTTCAAATTACGACGTTTCATACCGAAAATATGCCAATTACTGTAAACGGCGATGGGTCATATTTTGCCCAAACCCCCCTGCAGTTTTCAAAATGTCTGAAATGTCGGAAATTTGACTCCTGTGCGTGATTTTTTATCCGAATTCTGACTCTCTGCACCTATTTTCAGTTTCAAATTACGAATTTTTATACCGAAAATATGACAATTACTGAAAACGGCGATGGGTCATATTTTGACCAAACCCCCCTGCAGTTTTCAAAATGTCTGAAATGTCGGAAATTTGACTCCTGAGCGTGATTTTTGAGCCGAATTCCGACTCTCTGCACCTATTTTCAGTTTCAAATTACGACTTTTTATACCGAAAATATGCCAATTACTGAAAACGGCGATGGGTCATATTTTGCCCAAACCCCCCTGCAATTTTCAAAATGTCTGAAATGTCGGAAATTTAACTCCTGAGTGTGATTTTTGAGCCGAATTCTGACTCTCTGTACCTATTTTCAGTTTCAAATTACGACGTTTCATACCGAAAATATGCCAATTACTGTAAACGGCGATGGGTCATATTTTGCCCAAACCCCCCTGCAGTTTTCAAAATGTCTGAAATGTCGGAAATTTGACTCCTGAGCGTTGTTTTTGAGCCGAATTCTGACTCTCTGCACCTATTTTCAGTTTCAAATTACTACTTTTTATACCGAAAATATGCTAATTTCTGAAAAAGTCGATGGGTCATATTTTGCCAAAATCCCCCTGCAGTTTTAAAAATGTCTGAAATGTCGGAAATTTGACTCCTGAGAGTGATTTTTAAGCCGAATTCTGACTCTCCGCACCTATTTTCAGTTTCAAATTATGACGTTTCATACCAAATTATGCCAATTACTGTAAACGGCGATGGGTCATATTTTGCCCAAACCCCCTTGCAGTTTTCAAAATGTCTGAAATGTCGGAAATTTGACTCCTGAGAGTGATTTTTTATCCGAATTCTGACTCTCTGCACCTATTTTCAGTTTCAAATTACGACTTTTTATACCGAAAATATGCTAATTACTGAAAACGTCGATGGGTCATATTTTGCCCAAACCCCCCTGCAGTTTTCAAAATGTCTGAAATGTCGGAAATTTGACTCTTGAGCGTGATTTTTGAGCCGAATTCTGACTCTCCGCACCTATTTTCAGTTTCAAATTACGACGTTTCATACCGAAAATATGCCAATTACTGTAAACGGCGATGGGTCATATTTTGCCCAAACCCCCCTGCAGTTTTCAAAATGTCTGAAATGTCGGAAATTTGACTCTAGAGAGTGATTTTCTATCCGAATTCTGACTCTCTGCACCTATTTTCAGTTTCAAATTACGACTTTTTATACCGAAAATATGCCAATTACTGAAAAGAGCGACGGGTTAGGTTTTGCCCAAACCCCCCTGCAGTTTTCAAAATGTCTGAAATGTCGGAAATTTGATTCCTGAGAGTGATTTTTGAGCCGAATTCTGACTCTCTGCCCCTATTTTCAGTTTCAAATTACGACTTTTTATACCGAAAATATGCCAATTACTGAAAACGGCGATGGGTCATATTTTGCCCAAACCCCCCTGCAGTTTTCAAAATGTCTGAAATGTCGGAAATTTGACTCCTGAGCGTGATTTTCGAGCCGAATTCTGACTCTCTGCACCTATTTTTAGTTTCAAATTACGACTTTTCATACCGAAAATATGCCAATTACTGAAAACAGCAATGGGTCATATTTTGCCCAAACCCCCCTGCAGTTTTTAAAATGTCTGAAATGTCGGAAATTTTACTCCTGAGAGTGATTTTTGAGCCGAGTACTGACTCTCTGCACCTATTTTCAGTTTCAAATCACGACGTTTCATACCGAAAATATGCCAATTACTTTAAACGGCGATGGGTCATATTTTGCCATAACCCCCCTGCAGTTTTCAAAATGTCTGAAATGTCGGAAATTTGACTCCTGAGCGGGATTTTTTATCCGAATTCTGACTCTTTGCACCTATTTTCAGTTTCAAATTACGACGTTTCATACCGAAAATATGCCAATTACTGTAAACGGCGATGGGTCATATTTTGCCCAAACCCCCCTGCAGTTTTCAAAATGTCTGAAATGTCGGAAATTTAACTCCTGAGCGCGATTTTTGAGCCGAATTCTGACTCTCTGCACCTATTTTCAGTTTCAAATTACGTATTTTTATACCGAAAATATGCCAATTACTGAAAACGACGATGGGTCATATTTTACCCAAACCCCCCTGCAGTTTTCAAAATGTCTGAAATGTCGGAAACTTGACTCCTGAGCGTGATTTTTGAGCCGAATTCTGACTCTCTGCACCTATTTTCAGTTTCATATTACGACTTTTTATACCGAAAATATGCCAATTACTGAAAACGTCGATGGGTCATATTTTGCCCAAACCCCCCTGCAGTTTTCAAAATGTCTGAAATGTCGGAAATTTGACTCCTGAGCGTGATTTTTGAGCCGAATTCTGACTCTCTGCACCTATTTTCAGTTTCAAATTACGACTTTTCATACCGAAAATATGCCAATTACTGAAAACAGCAATGGGTCATATTTTGCCCAAACCCCCCTGCAGTTTTTAAAATGTCTGAAATGTCGGAAATTTTACTCCTGAGCGTGATTTTTGAGCCGAGAACTGACTCTCTGCACCTATTTTCAGTTTCAAATCACGACGTTTCATACCGAAAATATGCCAATTACTGTAAACGGCGATGGGTCATATTTTGCCAAAACCCCCCTGCAGTTTTCAAAATGTCTGAAATGTCGGAAATTTGACTCCTGAGAGTGATTTTTGAGCCGAATTCTGACTCTCTGCACCTATTTTCAGTTTCAAATTACGAATTTTTATACCGAAAATATGCTAATTACTAACAACGTCGATGGGTTATATTTTGCCCAAACCCCCCTGCAGTTTTTAAAATGTCTGAAATGTCGGAAATTTTACTCCTGAGCGTGATTTTTGAGCCGAGTAGTGACTCTCTGCACCTATTTTCAGTTTCAAATCACGACGTTTCATACTGAAAATATGCCAATTACTACAAACGGCGATGGGTCATATTTTGCCCAAACCCCCCTGCAGTTTTCAAAATGTCTGAAATGTCGGAAATTTGACTCCTGAGCGTTGTTTTTGAGCCGAATTCTGACTCTCTACACCTATTTTCAGTTTCAAATTACGACTTTTTATACCGAAAATATGCCAATTACTGAAAAGAGCGAAGGGTTAGGTTTTGCCCAAACCCACCTGCAGTTTTCAAAATGTCTGAAATGTCGGAAATTTGATTCCTGAGAGTGATTTTTGAGCCGAATTCTGACTCTCTGCCCCTATTTTCAGTTTCAAATTACGACTTTTTATACCGAAAATATTCCAATTACTGAAAACGGCGATGGGTCATATTTTGCCCAAAACCCCCTGCAGTTTTCAAAATGTCTGAAATGTCGGAAATTTGACTCCTGAGCGTGATTTTTGAGCCGAATTCTGACTCTCTGCACCTATTTTCAGTTTCAAATTACGACTTTTCATACCGAAAATATGCGAATTACTGAAAACAGCAATGGGTCATATTTTGCCCAAACCCCCCTGCAGTTTTTAAAATGTCTGAAATGTCGGAAATTTTACTCCTGAGCGTGATTTTTGAGCCGAGTACTGACTCTCTGCACCTATTTTCAGTTTCAAATCACGACGTTTCATACCGAAAATATGCCAATTACTGTAAACGGCGATGGGTCATATTTTGCCCAAACCCCCCTGCAGTTTTCAAAATGTCTGAAATGTCGGAAATTTGACTCCTGAGAGTGATTTTTTATCCGATTATGACTCTCTGCACCTATTTTCAGTTTCAAATTACGACTTTTTATACCGAAAATATGCCCATTACTGAAAAGGGCGATGGGACTTATTTTGCCATAACCCCCCTGCAGTTTTCAAAATGTCTGAAATTTGACTCCTGAGCGTGATTTTTTATCCGAATTCTGACTCTCTGCACCTATTTTCAGTTTCAAATTACGATGTTTCATACCGAAAATATGCCAATTACTGAAAATGACGATGTGTCATATTTTGCCCAAACCCCCCTGCAGTTTTCAAAATGTCTGAAATGTCGGAAATTTGACTCCTGAGTGTGATTTTTGAGCCGAATTCTGACTCTCTGCACCTATTTTCAGTTTCAAATTACGACGTTTCATACCGAAAATATGCCAATAACTGTAAACGGCGATGGGTCATATTTTGCCCAAACCCCCCTGCAGTTTTCAAAATGTCTGAAATGTCGGAAATTTTACTCCTGAGCGTGATTTTTGAGCCGAGTACTGACTCTCTGCACCTATTTTCAGTTTCAAATCACGACGTTTCATACCGAAAATATGCCAATTACTTTAAACGGCGATGGGTCATATTTTGCCCAAACCCCCCTGCAGTTTTCAAAATGTCTGAAATGTCGGAAATTTGACTCCTGAGAGTGATTTTTTATCCGATTATGACTCTCTGCACCTATTTTCAGTTTCAAATTACGACGTTTCATACCGAAAATATGCCAATTACTGTAAACGGCGATGGGTCATATTTTGCCCAAACCCCCCTGCAGTTTTCAAAATGTCTGAAATGTCGGAAATTTAACTCCTGAGCGCGAATTTTGAGCCGAATTCTGACTCTCTGCACCTATTTTCAGTTTCAAATTACGTATTTTTATACCGAAAATATGCCAATTACTGAAAACGGCGATGGGTCATATTTTGCCCAAACCCCCCTGCAGTTTTCAAAATGTCTGAAATGTCGGGAATTTGACTCCTGAGCGTGATTTTTGAGCCGAATTCTGGCTCTCTGCACCTATTTTCAGTTTCATATTACGACTTTTTATACCGAAAATATGCCAATTACTGAAAAGGGCGATGGGTCATATTTTGCCATAACCCCCCTGCAGTTTTCAAAATGTCTGAAATGTCGGAAATTTGACTCCTGAGCGTGATTTTTTACCCGAATTCTGACTGTCTGCACCTATTTTCAGTTTCAAAGTACGACTTTTTATACCGAAAATATGCCAATTACTGAAAACGTCGATGGGTCATATTTTGCCCAAACCCCCCTGCAGTTTTCAAAATGTCTGAAATGTCGGAAATTTGACTCCTGAACGTGATTTTTGAGCCGAATTCTGACTCTCTGCACCAATTTTCAGTTTCAAATTACGACGTTTCATACCGAAAATATGCGAATTACTGTAAACGGCGAAGGGTCATATTTTGCCCAAACCCCCCTGCAGTTTTCAAAATGTCTGAAATGTCGGAAATTTGACTCCTGAGCGTGATTTTTGAGCCGAATTCTGACTCTCTGCACCAATTTTCAGTTTCAAATTACGACTTTTTATACCGAAAATATGCTAATTACTGAAAACGTCGATGGGTCATATTTTGCCCAAACCCCCCTGCAGTTTTCAAAATGTCTGAAATGTCGGAAATTTGACTCCTGAGAGTGATTTTTTATCCGATTATGACTCTCTGCACCTATTTTCAGTTTCAAATTACGACTTTTTATACAGAAAATATGCTAATTACTGAAAACGTCGATGGGTCATATTTTGCCCAAACCCCCCTGCAGTTTTTAAAATGTCTGAAATGTCGGAAATTTTACTCCTGAGCGTGATTTTTGAGCCGAGTACTGACTCTCTGCACCTATTTTCAGTTTCAAATCACGACGTTTCATACCGAAAATATGCCAATTACTTTAAACGGCGATGGGTCATATTTTGCTTAAACCCCCCTGCAGTTTTCAAAATGTCTGAAATGTCGGAAATTTGACTCCTGAGAGTGATTTTTTATCCGATTATGACTCTCTGCACCTATTTTCAGTTTCATATTACGACTTTTTATACCGAAAATATGCCCATTACTGAAAAGGGCGATGGGTCTTATTTTGCCATAACCCCCCTGCAGTTATCAAAATGTCTGAAATGTCGGAAATTTGACTCCTGAGCGTGATTTTTTATCCGAATTCTGACTCTCTGCACCTATTTTCAGTTTCAAATTACGACGTTTCATACCGAAAATATGCCAATTACTGTAAACGGCGATGGGTCATATTTTGCCCAAACCCCCCTGCAGTTTTCAAAATGTCTGAAATGTCGGAAATTTAACTCATGAGCGCGATTTTTGAGCCGAATTCTGACTCTCTGCACCTATTTTCAGTTTCAAATCACGACGTTTCATACCGAAAATATGCCAATTACTATAAACGGCGATGGGTCATATTTTGCCCAAACCCCCCTGCAGTTTTCAAAATGTCTGAAATGTCGGAAATTTGACTCCTGAGAGTGATTTTTGAGCCGAATTCTGACTCTCTGCACCTATTTTCAGTTTCAAATTACGACTTTTTATACCTAAAATATGCCAATTACTGAAAAGAGCGACGGGTTAGGTTTTGCCCAAACCCCCCTGCAGTTTTCAAAATGTCTGAAATGTCGGAAATTTGATTCCTGAGAGTGATTTTTGAGCCGAATTCTGACTCTCTGCCCCTATTTTCAGTTTCAAATTACGACTTTTTATACCGAAAATATTCCAATTACTGAAAACGGCGATGGGTCATATTTTGCCCAAACCCCCCTGCAGTTTTCAAAATGTCTGAAATGTCGGAAATTTGACTCCTGAGCGTGATTTTTTAGCCGAATTCTGACTCTCTGCACCTATTTTCAGTTTCAAATTACGACTTTTCATACCGAAAATATGCCAATTACTGAAAACAGCAATGGGTCATATTTTGCACAAACCCCCCTGCAGTTTTTAAAATGTCTGAAATGTCGGAAATTTTACTCCTGAGCGTGATTTTTGAGCCGAGTACTGACTCTCTGCACCTATTTTCAGTTTCAAATCACGACGTTTCATACCGAAAATATGCCAATTACTGTAAACGGCGATGGGTCATATTTTGCCAAAACCCCCCTGCAGTTTTCAAAATGTCTGAAATGTCGGAAATTTGACTCCTGAGAGTGATTTTTGAGCCGAATTCTGACTCTCTGCACCTATTTTCAGTTTCAAATTACGACGTTTCATACCGAAAATATGCGAATTACTGTAAACGGCGAAGGGTCATATTTTGCCCAAACCCCCCTGCAGTTTTCAAAATGTCTGAAATGTCGGAAATTTGACTCCTGAGCGTGATTTTTGAGCCGAATTCTGACTCTCTGCACCAATTTTCAGTTTCAAATTACGACTTTTTATACCGAAAATATGCTAATTACTGAAAACGTCGATGGGTCATATTTTGCCCAAACCCCCCTGCAGTTTTCAAAATGTCTGAAATGTCGGAAATTTGACTCCTGAGAGAGATTTTTGAGCCGAATTCTGACTCTCTGCACCTATTTTCAGTTTCAAATTACGACTTTTTATACCGAAAATATGCTAATTACTGAAAACGTCGATGGGTCATATTTTGCCCAAACCCCCCTGCAGTTTTTAAAATGTCTGAAATGTCGGAAATTTTACTCCTGAGCGTGATTTTTGAGCCGAGTACTGACTCTCTGCACCTATTTTCAGTTTCAAATCACGACGTTTCATACCGAAAATATGCCAATTACTTTAAACGGCGATGGGTCATATTTTGCCCAAACCCCCCTGCAGTTTTCAAAATGTCTGAAATGTCGGAAATTTGACTCCTGAGAGTGATTTTTTATCCGATTATGACTCTCTGCACCTATTTTCAGTTTCATATTACGACTTTTTATACCGAAAATATGCCCATTACTGAAAAGGGCGATGGGTCTTATTTTGCCATGACCCCCCTGCAGTTTTCAAAATGTCTGAAATGTCGGAAATTTGACTCCTGAGCGTGATTTTTTATCCGAATTCTGACTCTCTGCACCTATTTTCAGTTTCAAATTACGACGTTTCATACCGAAAATATGCCAATTACTGTAAACGGCGATGGGTCATATTTTGCCCAAACCCCCCTGCAGTTTTCAAAATGTCTGAAATGTCGGAAATTTAACTCATGAGCGCGATTTTTGAGCCGAATTCTGACTCTCTGCACCTATTTTCAGTTTCAAATTACGTATTTTTATACCGAAAATATGCCAATCACTGAAAACGGCGGTGGGTCATATTTTGCCCAAACCCCCCTGCAGTTTTCAAAATGTCTGAAATGTCGGAAATTTGACTCCTGAGCGTGATTTTTGAGCCGAATTCTGACTCTCTGCACCTATTTTCAGTTTCATATTACGACTTTTTATACCGAAAATATGCCAATTACTGAAAAGGGCGATGGGTCATATTTTGCCATAACCCCCCTGCAGTTTTCAAAATGTCTGAAATGTCGGAAATTTGACTCCTGAGCGTGATTTTTTACCCGAATTCTGACTGTCTGCACCTATTTTCAGTTTCAAATTACGACTTTTTATACCGAAAATATGCCAATTACTGAAAACGTCGATGGGTCATATTTTGCCCAAACCCCCCTGCAGTTTTCAAAATGTCTGAAATGTCGGAAATTTGACTCCTGAGCGTGATTTTTGAGCCGAATTCTGACTCTCTGCACCTATTTTCAGTTTCAAATTACGACTTTTCATACCGAAAATATGCCAATTACTGAAAACAGCAATGGGTCATATTTTGCACAAACCCCCCTGCAGTTTTTAAAATGTCTGAAATGTCGGAAATTTTACTCCTGAGCGTGATTTTTGAGCCGAGTACTGACTCTCTGCACCTATTTTCAGTTTCAAATCACGACGTTTCATACCGAAAATATGCCAATTACTGTAAACGGCGATGGGTCATATTTTGCCAAAACCCCCCTGCAGTTTTCAAAATGTCTGAAATGTCGGAAATTTGACTCCTGAGAGTGATTTTTGAGCCGAATTCTGACTCTCTGCACCTATTTTCAGTTTCAAATTACGACGTTTCATACCGAAAATATGCGAATTACTGTAAACGGCGAAGGGTCATATTTTGCCCAAACCCCCCTGCAGTTTTCAAAATGTCTGAAATGTCGGAAATTTGACTCCTGAGCGTGATTTTTGAGCCGAATTCTGACTCTCTGCACCAATTTTCAGTTTCAAATTACGACTTTTTATACCGAAAATATGCTAATTACTGAAAACGTCGATGGGTCATATTTTGCCCAAACCCCCCTGCAGTTTTCAAAATGTCTGAAATGTCGGAAATTTGACTCCTGAGAGTGATTTTTGAGCCGAATTCTGACTCTCTGCACCTATTTTCAGTTTCAAATTACGACTTTTTATACCGAAAATATGCTAATTACTGAAAACGTCGATGGGTCATATTTTGCCCAAACCCCCCTGCAGTTTTTAAAATGTCTGAAATGTCGGAAATTTTACTCCTGAGCGTGATTTTTGAGCCGAGTACTGACTCTCTGCACCTATTTTCAGTTTCAAATCACGACGTTTCATACCGAAAATATGCCAATTACTTTAAACGGCGATGGGTCATATTTTGCCCAAACCCCCCTGCAGTTTTCAAAATGTCTGAAATGTCGGAAATTTGACTCCTGAGAGTGATTTTTTATCCGATTATGACTCTCTGCACCTATTTTCAGTTTCATATTACGACTTTTTATACCGAAAATATGCCCATTACTGAAAAGGGCGATGGGTCTTATTTTGCCATAACCCCCCTGCAGTTTTCAAAATGTCTGAAATGTCGGAAATTTGACTCCTGAGCGTGATTTTTTATCCGAATTCTGACTCTCTGCACCTATTTTCAGTTTCAAATTACGACGTTTCATACCGAAAATATGCCAATTACTGTAAACGGCGATGGGTCATATTTTGCCCAAACCCCCCTGCAGTTTTCAAAATGTCTGAAATGTCGGAAATTTAACTCATGAGCGCGATTTTTGAGCCGAATTCTGACTCTCTGCACCTATTTTCAGTTTCAAATTACGTATTTTTATACCGAAAATATGCCAATCACTGAAAACGGCGATGGGTCATATTTTGCCCAAACCCCCCTGCAGTTTTCAAAATGTCTGAAATGTCGGAAATTTGACTCCTGAGCGTGATTTTTGAGCCGAATTCTGACTCTCTGCACCTATTTTCAGTTTCATATTACGACTTTTTATACCGAAAATATGCCAATTACTGAAAAGGGCGATGGGTCATATTTTGCCATAACCCCCCTGCAGTTTTCAAAATGTCTGAAATGTCGGAAATTTGACTCCTGAGCGTGATTTTTTACCCGAATTCTGACTGTCTGCACCTATTTTCAGTTTCAAATTACGACTTTTTATACCGAAAATATGCCAATTACTGAAAACGTCGATGGGTCATATTTTGCCCAAACCCCCCTGCAGTTTTCAAAATGTCTGAAATGTCGGAAATTTGACTCCTGAGCGTGATTTTTGAGCCGAATTCTGACTCTCTGCACCTATTTTCAGTTTCAAATTACGACTTTTCATACCGAAAATATGCCAATTACTGAAAACAGCAATGGGTCATATTTTGCCCAAACCCCCCTGCAGTTTTTAAAATGTCTGAAATGTCGGAAATTTTACTCCTGAGCGTGATTTTTGAGCCGAATACTGACTCTCTGCACCTATTTTCAGTTTCAAATCACGACGTTTCATACCGAAAATATGCCAATTACTGTAAACGGCGATGGGTCATATTTTGCCAAAACCCCCCTGCAGTTTTCAAAATCTCTGAAATGTCGGAAATTTGACTCCTGAGAGTGATTTTTGAGCCGAATTCTGACTCTCTGCACCTTGTTTCAGTTTCAAATTACGACTTTTTATACCGAAAATATGCTAATTACTGAAAACGTCGATGGGTCATATTTTGCCCAAACCCCCCTGCAGTTTTTAAAATGTCTGAAATGTCGGAAATTTTACTCCTGAGCGTGATTTTTGAGCCGAGTACTGACTCTCTGCACCTATTTTCAGTTTCAAATCACGACGTTTCATACCGAAAATATGCCAATTACTGTAAACGGCGATGGGTCATATTTTGCCAAAACCCCCCTGCAGTTTTCAAAATGTCTGAAATGTCGGAAATTTGACTCCTGAGAGTGATTTTTGAGCCGAATTCTGACTCTCTGCACCTATTTTCAGTTTCAAATTACGACGTTTCATACCGAAAATATGCGAATTACTGTAAACGGCGAAGGGTCATATTTTGCCCAAACCCCCCTGCAGTTTTCAAAATGTCTGAAATGTCGGAAATTTGACTCCTGAGCGTGATTTTTGAGCCGAATTCTGACTCTCTGCACCAATTTTCAGTTTCAAATTACGACTTTTTATACCGAAAATATGCTAATTACTGAAAACGTCGATGGGTCATATTTTGCCCAAACCCCCCTGCAGTTTTCAAAATGTCTGAAATGTCGGAAATTTGACTCCTGAGAGAGATTTTTGAGCCGAATTCTGACTCTCTGCACCTATTTTCAGTTTCAAATTACGACTTTTTATACCGAAAATATGCTAATTACTGAAAACGTCGATGGGTCATATTTTGCCCAAACCCCCCTGCAGTTTTTAAAATGTCTGAAATGTCGGAAATTTTACTCCTGAGCGTGATTTTTGAGCCGAGTACTGACTCTCTGCACCTATTTTCAGTTTCAAATCACGACGTTTCATACCGAAAATATGCCAATTACTTTAAACGGCGATGGGTCATATTTTGCCCAAACCCCCCTGCAGTTTTCAAAATGTCTGAAATGTCGGAAATTTGACTCCTGAGAGTGATTTTTTATCCGATTATGACTCTCTGCACCTATTTTCAGTTTCATATTACGACTTTTTATACCGAAAATATGCCCATTACTGAAAAGGGCGATGGGTCTTATTTTGCCATAACCCCCCTGCAGTTTTCAAAATGTCTGAAATGTCGGAAATTTGACTCCTGAGCGTGATTTTTTATCCGAATTCTGACTCTCTGCACCTATTTTCAGTTTCAAATTACGACGTTTCATACCGAAAATATGCCAATTACTGTAAACGGCGATGGGTCATATTTTGCCCAAACCCCCCTGCAGTTTTCAAAATGTCTGAAATGTCGGAAATTTAACTCATGAGCGCGATTTTTGAGCCGAATTCTGACTCTCTGCACCTATTTTCAGTTTCAAATTACGTATTTTTATACCGAAAATATGCCAATCACTGAAAACGGCGGTGGGTCATATTTTGCCCAAACCCCCCTGCAGTTTTCAAAATGTCTGAAATGTCGGAAATTTGACTCCTGAGCGTGATTTTTGAGCCGAATTCTGA
Organism: Procambarus clarkii; assembly: GCF_040958095.1. Lineage (NCBI taxonomy): Eukaryota > Metazoa > Arthropoda > Malacostraca > Decapoda > Cambaridae > Procambarus > Procambarus clarkii. The sequence continues at coordinate 117,582 of NW_027189306.1, read as the reverse complement.
CTCTCTGCACCTATTTTCAGTTTCATATTACGACTTTTTATACCGAAAATATGCCAATTACTGAAAAGGGCGATGGGTCATATTTTGCCATAACCCCCCTGCAGTTTTCAAAATGTCTGAAATGTCGGAAATTTGACTCCTGAGCGTGATTTTTTACCCGAATTCTGACTGTCTGCACCTATTTTCAGTTTCAAATTACGACTTTTTATACCGAAAATATGCCAATTACTGAAAACGTCGATGGGTCATATTTTGCCCAAACCCCCCTGCAGTTTTCAAAATGTCTGAAATGTCGGAAATTTGACTCCTGAGCGTGATTTTTGAGCCGAATTCTGACTCTCTGCACCTATTTTCAGTTTCAAATTACGACTTTTCATACCGAAAATATGCCAATTACTGAAAACAGCAATGGGTCATATTTTGCACAAACCCCCCTGCAGTTTTTAAAATGTCTGAAATGTCGGAAATTTTACTCCTGAGCGTGATTTTTGAGCCGAGTACTGACTCTCTGCACCTATTTTCAGTTTCAAATCACGACGTTTCATACCGAAAATATGCCAATTACTGTAAACGGCGATGGGTCATATTTTGCCAAAACCCCCCTGCAGTTTTCAAAATGTCTGAAATGTCGGAAATTTGACTCCTGAGAGTGATTTTTGAGCCGAATTCTGACTCTCTGCACCTATTTTCAGTTTCAAATTACGACGTTTCATACCGAAAATATGCGAATTACTGTAAACGGCGAAGGGTCATATTTTGCCCAAACCCCCCTGCAGTTTTCAAAATGTCTGAAATGTCGGAAATTTGACTCCTGAGCGTGATTTTTGAGCCGAATTCTGACTCTCTGCACCAATTTTCAGTTTCAAATTACGACTTTTTATACCGAAAATATGCTAATTACTGAAAACGTCGATGGGTCATATTTTGCCCAAACCCCCCTGCAGTTTTCAAAATGTCTGAAATGTCGGAAATTTGACTCCTGAGAGTGATTTTTGAGCCGAATTCTGACTCTCTGCACCTATTTTCAGTTTCAAATTACGACTTTTTATACCGAAAATATGCTAATTACTGAAAACGTCGATGGGTCATATTTTGCCCAAACCCCCCTGCAGTTTTTAAAATGTCTGAAATGTCGGAAATTTTACTCCTGAGCGTGATTTTTGAGCCGAGTACTGACTCTCTGCACCTATTTTCAGTTTCAAATCACGACGTTTCATACCGAAAATATGCCAATTACTTTAAACGGCGATGGGTCATATTTTGCCCAAACCCCCCTGCAGTTTTCAAAATGTCTGAAATGTCGGAAATTTGACTCCTGAGAGTGATTTTTTATCCGATTATGACTCTCTGCACCTATTTTCAGTTTCATATTACGACTTTTTATACCGAAAATATGCCCATTACTGAAAAGGGCGATGGGTCTTATTTTGCCATAACCCCCCTGCAGTTTTCAAAATGTCTGAAATGTCGGAAATTTGACTCCTGAGCGTGATTTTTTATCCGAATTCTGACTCTCTGCACCTATTTTCAGTTTCAAATTACGACGTTTCATACCGAAAATATGCCAATTACTGTAAACGGCGATGGGTCATATTTTGCCCAAACCCCCCTGCAGTTTTCAAAATGTCTGAAATGTCGGAAATTTAACTCATGAGCGCGATTTTTGAGCCGAATTCTGACTCTCTGCACCTATTTTCAGTTTCAAATTACGTATTTTTATACCGAAAATATGCCAATCACTGAAAACGGCGATGGGTCATATTTTGCCCAAACCCCCCTGCAGTTTTCAAAATGTCTGAAATGTCGGAAATTTGACTCCTGAGCGTGATTTTTGAGCCGAATTCTGACTCTCTGCACCTATTTTCAGTTTCATATTACGACTTTTTATACCGAAAATATGCCAATTACTGAAAAGGGCGATGGGTCATATTTTGCCATAACCCCCCTGCAGTTTTCAAAATGTCTGAAATGTCGGAAATTTGACTCCTGAGCGTGATTTTTTACCCGAATTCTGACTGTCTGCACCTATTTTCAGTTTCAAATTACGACTTTTTATACCGAAAATATGCCAATTACTGAAAACGTCGATGGGTCATATTTTGCCCAAACCCCCCTGCAGTTTTCAAAATGTCTGAAATGTCGGAAATTTGACTCCTGAGCGTGATTTTTGAGCCGAATTCTGACTCTCTGCACCTATTTTCAGTTTCAAATTACGACTTTTCATACCGAAAATATGCCAATTACTGAAAACAGCAATGGGTCATATTTTGCCCAAACCCCCCTGCAGTTTTTAAAATGTCTGAAATGTCGGAAATTTTACTCCTGAGCGTGATTTTTGAGCCGAATACTGACTCTCTGCACCTATTTTCAGTTTCAAATCACGACGTTTCATACCGAAAATATGCCAATTACTATAAACGGCGATGGGTCATATTTTGCCCAAACCCCCCTGCAGTTTTCAAAATGTCTGAAATGTCGGAAATTTGACTCCTGAGAGTGATTTTTTATCCGAATTCTGACTCTCTGCACCTATTTTCAGTTTCAAATTACGACTTTTTATACCTAAAATATGCCAATTACTGAAAAGAGCGACGGGTTAGGTTTTGCCCAAACCCCCCTGCAGTTTTCAAAATGTCTGAAATGTCGGAAATTTGATTCCTGAGAGTGATTTTTGAGCCGAATTCTGACTCTCTGCCCCTATTTTCAGTTTCAAATTACGACTTTTTATACCGAAAATATTCCAATTACTGAAAACGGCGATGCGTCATATTTTGCCCAAACCCCCCCGCAGTTTTCAAAATGTCTGAAATGTCGGAAATTTGACTCCTGAGCGTGATTTTTTAGCCGAATTCTGACTCTCTGCACCTATTTTCAGTTTCAAATTACGACTTTTCATACCGAAAATATGCCAATTACTGAAAACAGCAATGGGTCATATTTTGCACAAACCCCCCTGCAGTTTTTAAAATGTCTGAAATGTCGGAAATTTTACTCCTGAGCGTGATTTTTGAGCCGAGTACTGACTCTCTGCACCTATTTTCAGTTTCAAATCACGACGTTTCATACCGAAAATATGCCAATTACTGTAAACGGCGATGGGTCATATTTTGCCAAAACCCCCCTGCAGTTTTCAAAATGTCTGAAATGTCGGAAATTTGACTCCTGAGAGTGATTTTTGAGCCGAATTCTGACTCTCTGCACCTATTTTCAGTTTCAAATTACGACTTTTTATACCGAAAATATGCTAATTACTGAAAACGTCGATGGGTCATATTTTGCCCAAACCCCCCTGCAGTTTTTAAAATGTCTGAAATGTCGGAAATTTTACTCCTGAGTGTGATTTTTGAGCCGAGTACTGACTCTCTGCACCTATTTTCAGTTTCAAATCACGACGTTTCATACCGAAAATATGCCAATTACTGTAAACGGCGATGGGTCATATTTTGCCCAAACCCCCCTGCAGTTTTCAAAATGTCTGAAATGTCGGAAATTTGACTCCTGAGAGTGATTTTTTATCCGATTATGACTCTCTGCACCTATTTTCAGTTTCAAATTACGACTTTTTATACCGAAAATATGCCCATTACTGAAAAGGGCGATGGGTCTTATTTTGCCATAACCCCCCTGCAGTTTTCAAAATGTCTGAAATGTCGGAAATTTGACTCCTGAGCGTGATTTTTTATCCGAATTCTGACTCTCTGCACCTATTTTCAGTTTCAAATTACGACGTTTCATACCGAAAATATGCCAATTACTGTAAACGGCGATGGGTCATTATTTGCCCAAACCCCCCTGCAGTTTTCAAAATGTCTGAAATGTCGGAAATTTAACTCCTGAGCGCGATTTTTGTGCCGAATTCTGACTCTCTGCACCTATTTTCAGTTTCAAATTACGTATTTTTATACCGAAAATATGCCAATTACTGAAAACGGCGATGGGTCATATTTTGCCCAAACCCCCCTGCAGTTTTCAAAATGTCTGAAATGTCGGAAATTTGTCTCCTGAGCGTGATTTTTGAGCCGAATTCTGACTCTCTGCACCTATTTTCAGTTTCATATTACGACTTTTTATACCGAAAATATGCCAATTATTGAAAAGGGCGATGGGTCATATTTTGCCATAACCCCCCTGCAGTTTTCAAAATGTCTGAAATGTCGGAAATTTGACTCCTGAGCGTGATTTTTTACCCGAATTCTGACTGTCTGCACCTATTTTCAGTTTCAAATTACGACTTTTTATACCGAAAATATGCCAATTACTGAAAACGTCGATGGGTCATATTTTGCCCAAACCCCCCTGCAGTTTTCAAAATGTCTGAAATGTCGGAAATTTGACTCCTGAGCGTGATTTTTGAGCCGAATTCTGACTCTCTGCACCTATTTTCAGTTTCAAATTACGACTTTTCATACCGAAAATATGCCAATTACTGAAAACAGCAATGGGTCATATTTTGCCCAAACCCCCCTGCAGTTTTTAAAATGTCTGAAATGTCGGAAATTTTACTCCTGAGCGTGATTTTTGAGCCGAGTACTGACTCTCTGCACCTATTTTCAGTTTCAAATCACGACGTTTCATACCGAAAATATGCCAATTACTGTAAACGGCGATGGGTCATATTTTGCCCAAACCCCCCTGCAGTTTTCAAAATGTCTGAAATGTCGGAAATTTGACTCCTGAGAGTGATTTTTTATCCGATTATGACTCTCTGCACCTATTTTCAGTTTCAAATTACGACTTTTTATACCGAAAATATGCCCATTACTGAAAAGGGCGATGGGTCTTATTTTGCCATAACCCCCCTGCAGTTTTCAAAATGTCTGAAATGTCGGAAATTTGACTCCTGAGCGTGATTTTTTATCCGAATTCTGACTCTCTGCACCTATTTTCAGTTTCAAATTACGACGTTTCATACCGAAAATATGCCAATTACTGTAAACGGCGATGGGTCATTATTTGCCCAAACCCCCCTGCAGTTTTCAAAATGTCTGAAATGTCGGAAATTTAACTCCTGAGCGCGATTTTTGTGCCGAATTCTGACTCTCTGCACCTATTTTCAGTTTCAAATTACGTATTTTTATACCGAAAATATGCCAATTACTGAAAACGGCGATGGGTCATATTTTGCCCAAACCCCCCTGCAGTTTTCAAAATGTCTGAAATGTCGGAAATTTGTCTCCTGAGCGTGATTTTTGAGCCGAATTCTGACTCTCTGCACCTATTTTCAGTTTCATATTACGACTTTTTATACCGAAAATATGCCAATTATTGAAAAGGGCGATGGGTCATATTTTGCCATAACCCCCCTGCAGTTTTCAAAATGTCTGAAATGTCGGAAATTTGACTCCTGAGCGTGATTTTTTACCCGAATTCTGACTGTCTGCACCTATTTTCAGTTTCAAATTACGACTTTTTATACCGAAAATATGCCAATTACTGAAAACGTCGATGGGTCATATTTTGCCCAAACCCCCCTGCAGTTTTCAAAAAGTCTGAAATGTCGGAAATTTGACTCCTGAGCGTGATTTTTGAGCCGAATTCTGACTCTCTGCACCTATTTTCAGTTTCAAATTACGACTTTTCATACCGAAAATATGCCAATTACTGAAAACAGCAATGGGTCATATTTTGCCCAAACCCCCCTGCAGTTTTTAAAATGTCTGAAATGTCGGAAATTTTACTCCTGAGCGTGATTTTTGAGCCGAGTACTGACTCTCTGCACCTATTTTCAGTTTCAAATCACGACGTTTCATACCGAAAATATGCCAATTACTGTAAACGGCGATGGGTCATATTTTGCCAAAACCCCCCTGCAGTTTTCAAAATCTCTGAAATGTCGGAAATTTGACTCCTGAGAGTGATTTTTGAGCCGAATTCTGACTCTCTGCACCTTGTTTCAGTTTCAAATTACGACTTTTTATACCGAAAATATGCTAATTACTGAAAACGTCGATGGGTCATATTTTGCCCAAACCCCCCTGCAGTTTTTAAAATGTCTGAAATGTCGGAAATTTTACTCCTGAGCGTGATTTTTGAGCCGAGTACTGACTCTCTGCACCTATTTTCAGTTTCAAATCACGACGTTTCATACCGAAAATATGCCAATTACTATAAACGGCGATGGGTCATATTTTGCCCAAACCCCCCTGCAGTTTTCAAAATGTCTGAAATGTCGGAAATTTGACTCCTGAGAGTGATTTTTTATCCGAATTCTGACTCTCTGCACCTATTTTCAGTTTCAAATTACGACTTTTTATACCTAAAATATGCCAATTACTGAAAAGAGCGACGGGTTAGGTTTTGCCCAAACCCCCCTGCAGTTTTCAAAATGTCTGAAATGTCGGAAATTTGATTCCTGAGAGTGATTTTTGAGCCGAATTCTGACTCTCTGCCCCTATTTTCAGTTTCAAATTACGACTTTTTATACCGAAAATATTCCAATTACTGAAAACGGCGATGCGTCATATTTTGCCCAAACCCCCCCGCAGTTTTCAAAATGTCTGAAATGTCGGAAATTTGACTCCTGAGCGTGATTTTTTAGCCGAATTCTGACTCTCTGCACCTATTTTCAGTTTCAAATTACGACTTTTCATACCGAAAATATGCCAATTACTGAAAACAGCAATGGGTCATATTTTGCACAAACCCCCCTGCAGTTTTTAAAATGTCTGAAATGTCGGAAATTTTACTCCTGAGCGTGATTTTTGAGCCGAGTACTGACTCTCTGCACCTATTTTCAGTTTCAAATCACGACGTTTCATACCGAAAATATGCCAATTACTGTAAACGGCGATGGGTCATATTTTGCCAAAACCCCCCTGCAGTTTTCAAAATGTCTGAAATGTCGGAAATTTGACTCCTGAGAGTGATTTTTGAGCCGAATTCTGACTCTCTGCACCTATTTTCAGTTTCAAATTACGACTTTTTATACCGAAAATATGCTAATTACTGAAAACGTCGATGGGTCATATTTTGCCCAAACCCCCCTGCAGTTTTTAAAATGTCTGAAATGTCGGAAATTTTACTCCTGAGTGTGATTTTTGAGCCGAGTACTGACTCTCTGCACCTATTTTCAGTTTCAAATCACGACGTTTCATACCGAAAATATGCCAATTACTGTAAACGGCGATGGGTCATATTTTGCCCAAACCCCCCTGCAGTTTTCAAAATGTCTGAAATGTCGGAAATTTGACTCCTGAGAGTGATTTTTTATCCGATTATGACTCTCTGCACCTATTTTCAGTTTCAAATTACGACTTTTTATACCGAAAATATGCCCATTACTGAAAAGGGCGATGGGTCTTATTTTGCCATAACCCCCCTGCAGTTTTCAAAATGTCTGAAATGTCGGAAATTTGACTCCTGAGCGTGATTTTTTATCCGAATTCTGACTCTCTGCACCTATTTTCAGTTTCAAATTACGACGTTTCATACCGAAAATATGCCAATTACTGTAAACGGCGATGGGTCATTATTTGCCCAAACCCCCCTGCAGTTTTCAAAATGTCTGAAATGTCGGAAATTTAACTCCTGAGCGCGATTTTTGTGCCGAATTCTGACTCTCTGCACCTATTTTCAGTTTCAAATTACGTATTTTTATACCGAAAATATGCCAATTACTGAAAACGGCGATGGGTCATATTTTGCCCAAACCCCCCTGCAGTTTTCAAAATGTCTGAAATGTCGGAAATTTGTCTCCTGAGCGTGATTTTTGAGCCGAATTCTGACTCTCTGCACCTATTTTCAGTTTCATATTACGACTTTTTATACCGAAAATATGCCAATTATTGAAAAGGGCGATGGGTCATATTTTGCCATAACCCCCCTGCAGTTTTCAAAATGTCTGAAATGTCGGAAATTTGACTCCTGAGCGTGATTTTTTACCCGAATTCTGACTGTCTGCACCTATTTTCAGTTTCAAATTACGACTTTTTATACCGAAAATATGCCAATTACTGAAAACGTCGATGGGTCATATTTTGCCCAAACCCCCCTGCAGTTTTCAAAATGTCTGAAATGTCGGAAATTTGACTCCTGAGCGTGATTTTTGAGCCGAATTCTGACTCTCTGCACCTATTTTCAGTTTCAAATTACGACTTTTCATACCGAAAATATGCCAATTACTGAAAACAGCAATGGGTCATATTTTGCCCAAACCCCCCTGCAGTTTTTAAAATGTCTGAAATGTCGGAAATTTTACTCCTGAGCGTGATTTTTGAGCCGAGTACTGACTCTCTGCACCTATTTTCAGTTTCAAATCACGACGTTTCATACCGAAAATATGCCAATTACTGTAAACGGCGATGGGTCATATTTTGCCCAAACCCCCCTGCAGTTTTCAAAATGTCTGAAATGTCGGAAATTTGACTCCTGAGAGTGATTTTTTATCCGATTATGACTCTCTGCACCTATTTTCAGTTTCAAATTACGACTTTTTATACCGAAAATATGCCCATTACTGAAAAGGGCGATGGGTCTTATTTTGCCATAACCCCCCTGCAGTTTTCAAAATGTCTGAAATGTCGGAAATTTGACTCCTGAGCGTGATTTTTTATCCGAATTCTGACTCTCTGCACCTATTTTCAGTTTCAAATTACGACGTTTCATACCGAAAATATGCCAATTACTGTAAACGGCGATGGGTCATTATTTGCCCAAACCCCCCTGCAGTTTTCAAAATGTCTGAAATGTCGGAAATTTAACTCCTGAGCGCGATTTTTGTGCCGAATTCTGACTCTCTGCACCTATTTTCAGTTTCAAATTACGTATTTTTATACCGAAAATATGCCAATTACTGAAAACGGCGATGGGTCATATTTTGCCCAAACCCCCCTGCAGTTTTCAAAATGTCTGAAATGTCGGAAATTTGTCTCCTGAGCGTGATTTTTGAGCCGAATTCTGACTCTCTGCACCTATTTTCAGTTTCATATTACGACTTTTTATACCGAAAATATGCCAATTATTGAAAAGGGCGATGGGTCATATTTTGCCATAACCCCCCCTGCAGTTTTCAAAATGTCTGAAATGTCGGAAATTTGACTCCTGAGCGTGATTTTTTACCCGAATTCTGACTGTCTGCACCTATTTTCAGTTTCAAATTACGACTTTTTATACCGAAAATATGCCAATTACTGAAAACGTCGATGGGTCATATTTTGCCCAAACCCCCCTGCAGTTTTCAAAATGTCTGAAATGTCGGAAATTTGACTCCTGAGCGTGATTTTTGAGCCGAATTCTGACTCTCTGCACCTATTTTCAGTTTCAAATTACGACTTTTCATACCGAAAATATGCCAATTACTGAAAACAGCAATGGGTCATATTTTGCCCAAACCCCCCTGCAGTTTTTAAAATGTCTGAAATGTCGGAAATTTTACTCCTGAGCGTGATTTTTGAGCCGAGTACTGACTCTCTGCACCTATTTTCAGTTTCAAATCACGACGTTTCATACCGAAAATATGCCAATTACTGTAAACGGCGATGGGTCATATTTTGCCAAAACCCCCCTGCAGTTTTCAAAATGTCTGAAATGTCGGAAATTTGACTCCTGAGAGTGATTTTTGAGCCGAATTCTGACTCTCTGCACCTATTTTCAGTTTCAAATTACGACTTTTTATACCGAAAATATGCTAATTACTGAAAACGTCGATGGGTCATATTTTGCCCAAACCCCCCTGCAGTTTTTAAAATGTCTGAAATGTCGGAAATTTTACTCCTGAGCGTGATTTTTGAGCCGAGTACTGACTCTCTGCACCTATTTTCAGTTTGAAATCACGACGTTTCATACCGAAAATATGCCAATTACTGTAAACGGCGATGGGTCATATTTTGCCCAAACCCACCTGCAGTTTTCAAAATGTCTGAAATGTCGGAAATTTGACTCCTGAGAGTGATTTTTTATCCGATTATGACTCTCTGCACCTATTTTCAGTTTCAAATTACGACTTTTTATACCGAAAATATGCCGATTACTGAAAAGGGCGATGGGTCATATTTTGCCCAAACCCCCCTGCAGTTTTCAAAATGTCTGAAATGTCGGAAATTTGACTCCTGAGCGTGATTTTTGAGCCGAATTCTGACTCTCTGCACCAATTTTCAGTTTCATATTACGACTTTTTATACCGAAAATATGCCAATTACTGAAAAGGGCGATGGGTCATATTTTGCCATAACCCCCCTGCAGTTTTCAAAATGTCTGAAATGTCGGAAATTTGACTCCTGAGCGTGATTTTTTACCCGAATTCTGACTGTCTGCACCTATTTTCAGTTTCAAATTACGACTTTTTATACCGAAAATATGCATATTACTGAAAACGTCGATGGGTCATATTTTGCCCAAACCCCCCTGCAGTTTTCAAAATGTCTGAAATGTCGGAAATTTGACTCCTGAGCGAGATTTTTGAGCCGAATTCTGACTCTCTGCACCAATTTTCAGTTTCAAATTACGACGTTTCATACCAAAAATATGCGAATTACTGTAAACGGCGAAGGGTCATATTTTGCCCAAACCCCCCTGCAGTTTTCAAAATGTCTGAAATGTCGGAAATTTGACTCCTGAGCGTGATTTTTGAGCCGAATTCTGACTCTCTGCACCAATTTTCAGTTTCAAATTACGACTTTTTATACCGAAAATATGCTAATTACTGAAAACGTCGATGGGTCATATTTTGCCCAAACCCCCCTGCAGTTTTCAAAATGTCTGAAATGTCGGAAATTTGACTCCTGAGCGTGATTTTTGAGCCGAATTCTGACTCTCTGCACCTATTTTCAGTTTCAAATTACGACGTTTCATACCGAAAATATGCCAATAACTGAAAATGACGATGGGTCATATTTTGCCCAAACCCCCCTGCAGTTTTTAAAATGTCTGAAATGTCGGAAATTTGACTCCTGAGCGTGATTTTTGAGCCGAATTCTGACTCTCTGCACCTATTTTCAGTTTCAAATTACGACGTTTCATACCGAAAATATGCCAATTACTGTAAACGGCGATGGGTCATATTTTGCCCAAACCTCCCTGCAGTTTTCAAAATGTCTGAAATGTCGGAATTTTGACTCCTGTGCGTGATTTTTTATCCGATTATGACTCTCTGCACCTATTTTCAGTTTCAAATTACGACTTTTTATACCGAAAATATGCCCATTACTGAAAAGGGCGATGGGTCTTATTTTGCCATAACCCCCCTGCAGTTTTCAAAATGTCTGAAATGTCGGAAATTTGACTCCTGAGCGTGATTTTTTATCCGAATTCTGACTCTCTGCACCTATTTTCAGTTTCAAATTACGACGTTTCATACCGAAAATATGCCAATTACTGTAAACGGCGATGGGTCATATTTTGCCCAAACCCCCCTGCAGTTTTCAAAATGTCTGAAATGTCGGAAATTTAACTCCTGAGCGCGATTTTTGAGCCGAATTCTGACTCTCTGCACCTATTTTCAGTTTCAAATTACGTATTTTTATACCGAAAATATGCCAATTACTGAAAACGGCGATGGGTCATATTTTGCCCAAACCCCCCTGCAGTTTTCAAAATGTCTGAAATGTCGGAAATTTGACTCCTGAGCGTGATTTTTGAGCCGAATTCTGACTCTCTGCACCTATTTTCAGTTTCATATTACGACTTTTTATACCGGAAATATGCCAATTACTGAAAAGGGCGATGGGTCATATTTTGCCATAACCCCCCTGCAGTTTTCAAAATGTCTGAAATGTCGGAAATTTGACTCCTGAGCGTGATTTTTTACCCGAATTCTGACTGTCTGCACCTATTTTCAGTTTCAAATTACGACTTTTTATACCGAAAATATGCCAATTACTGAAAACGTCGATATGTCATATTTTGCCCAAACCCCCCTGCAGTTTTCAAAATGTCTGAAATGTCGGAAATTTGACTCCTGAGCGTGATTTTTGAGCCGAATTCTGACTCTCTGCACCTATTTTCAGTTTCAAATTACGACTTTTCATACCGAAAATATGCCAATTACTGTAAACAGCAATGGGTCATATTTTGCCCAAACCCCCCTGCAGTTTTTAAAATGTCTGAAATGTCGGAAATTTTACTCCTGAGTGTGATTTTTGAGCAGAGTACTGACTCTCTGCACCTATTTTCAGTTTGAAATCACGACGTTTCATACCGAAAATATGCCAATTACTGTAAACGGCGATGGGTCATATTTTGCCCAAACCCCCCTGCAGTTTTCAAAATGTCTGAAATGTCGGAAATTTGACTCCTGAGAGTGATTTTTTATCCGATTATGACTCTCTGCACCTATTTTCAGTTTCAAATTACGACTTTTTATACCGAAAATATGCCCATTACTGAAAAGGGCGATGGGTCTTATTTTGCCATAACCCCCCTGCAGTTTTCAAAATGTCTGAAATGTCGGAAATTTGACTCCTGAGAGTGATTTTTTATCCGAATTCTGACTCTCTGCACCTATTTTCAGTTTCAAATTACGACATTTCATACCGAAAATATGCCAATTACTGTAAACGGCGATGGGTCATATTTTGCCCAAACCCCCCTGCAGTTTTCAAAATGTCTGAAATGTCGGAAATTTAAATCCTGAGCGCGATTTTTGAGCCGAATTCTGACTCTCTGCACCTATTTTCAGTTTCAAATTACGTATTTTTATACCGAAAATATGCCAATTACTGAAAACGGCGATGGGTCATATTCTGCCCAAACCCCCCTGCAGTTTTCAAAATGTCTGAAATGTCGGAAATTTGACTCCTGAGCGTGATTTTTGAGCCGAATTCTGACTCTCTGCACCTATTTTCAGTTTCATATTACGACTTTTTATACCGAAAATATGCCAATTACTGAAAAGGGCGATGGGTCATATTTTGCCATAACCCCCCTGCAGTTTTCAAAAATGTCTGAAATGTCGGAAATTTGACTCCTGAGCGTGATTTTTTACCCGAATTCTGACTGTCTGCACCTATTTTCAGTTTCAAATTACGACTTTTTATACCGAAAATATGCCAATTACTGAAAACGTCGATGGGTCATATTTTGCCCAAACCCCCCTGCAGTTTTCAAAATGTCTGAAATGTCGGAAATTTGACTCCTGAGCGAGATTTTTGAGCCGAATTCTGACTCTCTGCACCAATTTTCAGTTTCAAATTACGACGTTTCATACCAAAAATATGCGAATTACTGTAAACGGCGAAGGGTCATATTTTGCCCAAACCCCCCTGCAGTTTTCAAAATGTCTGAAATGTCGGAAATTTGACTCCTGAGCGTGATTTTTGAGCCGAATTCTGACTCTCTGCACCAATTTTCAGTTACAAATTACGACTTTTTATACCGAAAATATGCTAATTACTGAAAACGTCGATAGGTCATATTTTGCCCAAACCCCCCTGCAGTTTTCAAAATGTCTGAAATGTCGGAAATTTGACTCCTGAGCGTGATTTTTGAGCCGAATTCTGACTCTCTGCACCTATTTTCAGTTTCAAATTACGATGTTTCATACCGAAAATATGCCATTAACTGAAAATGACGATGGGTCATATTTTGCCCAAACCCCCCTGCAGTTTTTAAAATGTCTGAAATGTCGGAAATTTGACTCCTGAGCGTGATTTTTGAGCCGAATTCTGACTCTCTGCACCTATTTTCAGTTTCAAATTACGACGTTTCATACCGAAAATATGCCAATTACTGTAAACGGCGATGGGTCATATTTTGCCCAAACCACCCTGCAGTTTTCAAAATGTCTGAAATGTCGGAAATTTAACTCCTGAGCGCGATTTTTGAGCCGAATTCTGACTCTCTGCACCTATTTTCAGTTTCAAATTACGTATTTTTATACCGAAAATATGCCAATTACTGAAAAGGGCGATGGGTCATATTTTGCCATAACCCCCCTGCAGTTTTCAAAATGTCTGAAATGTCGGAAATTTGACTCCTGAGCGTGATTTTTTACCCGAATTCTGACTGTCTGCACCTATTTTCAGTTTCAAATTACGACTTTTTATACCGAAAATATGCCAATTACTGAAAACGTCGATGGGTCATATTTTGCCCAAACCCCCCTGCAGTTTTCAAAATGTCTGAAATGTTGGAAATTTGACTCCTGAGCGTGATTTTTGAGCCGAATTCTGACTCTCTGCACCTATTTTCAGTTTCAAATTACGACTTTTCATACCGAAAATATGCCAATTACTGTAAACAGCAATGGGTCATATTTTGCCCAAACCCCCCTGCAGTTTTTAAAATGTCTGAAATGTCGGAAATTTTACTCCTGAGTGTGATTTTTGAGCAGAGTACTGACTCTCTGCACCTATTTTCAGTTTCAAATCACGACGTTTCATACCGAAAATATGCCAATTACTGTAAACGGCGATGGGTCATATTTTGCCAAAACCCCCCTGCAGTTTTCAAAATGTCTGAAATGTCGGAAATTTGACTCCTGAGAGTGATTTTTGAGCCGAATTCTGACTCTCTGCACCTATTTTCAGTTTCAAATTACGACTTTTTATACCGAAAATATGCTAATTACTGAAAACGTCGATTGGTCATATTTTGCCCAAACCCCCCTGCAGTTTTTAAAATGTCTGAAATGTCGGAAATTTTACTCCTGAGCGTGATTTTTGAGCCGAGTACTGACTCTCTGCACCTATTTTCAGTTTGAAATCACGACGTTTCATACCGAAAATATGCCAATTGCTGTAAACAGCGATGGGTCATATTTTGCCCAAACCCCCCTGCAGTTTTCAAAATGTCTGAAATGTCGGAAATTTGACTCCTGAGAGTGATTTTTTATCCGATTATGACTCTCTGCACCTATTTTCAGTTTCAAATTACGACTTTTTATACCGAAAATATGCCCATTACTGAAAAGGGCGATGGGTCTTATTTTGCCATAAACCCCCTGCAGTTTTCAAAATGTCTGAAATGTCGGAAATTTGACTCCTGAGCGTGATTTTTTATCCGAATTCTGACTCTCTGCACCTATTTTCAGTTTCAAATTACGACATTTCATACCGAAAATATGCCAATTACTGTAAACGGCGATGGGTCATATTTTGCCCAAACCCCCCTGCAGTTTTCAAAATGTCTGAAATGTCGGAAATTTAAATCCTGAGCGCGATTTTTGAGCCGAATTCTGACTCTCTGCACCTATTTTCAGTTTCAAATTACGTATTTTTATACCGAAAATATGCCAATTACTGAAAACGGCGATGGGTCATATTTTGCCCAAACCCCCCTGCAGTTTTCAAAATGTCTGAAATGTCGGAAATTTGACTCCTGAGCGTGATTTTTGAGCCGAATTCTGACTCTCTGCACCTATTTTCAGTTTCATATTACGACTTTTTATACCGAAAATATGCCAATTACTGAAAAGGGCGATGGGTCATATTTTGCCATAACCCCCCTGCAGTTTTCAAAAATGTCTGAAATGTCGGAAATTTGACTCCTGAGCGTGATTTTTTACCCGAATTCTGACTGTCTGCACCTATTTTCAGTTTCAAATTACGACTTTTTATACCGAAAATATGCCAATTACTGAAAACGTCGATGGGTCATATTTTGCCCAAACCCCCCTGCAGTTTTCAAAATGTCTGAAATGTCGGAAATTTGACTCCTGAGCGAGATTTTTGAGCCGAATTCTGACTCTCTGCACCAATTTTCAGTTTCAAATTACGATGTTTCATACCGAAAATATGCGAATTACTGTAAACGGCGAAGGGTCATATTTTGCCCAAACCCCCCTGCAGTTTTCAAAATGTCTGAAATGTCGGAAATTTGACTCCTGAGCGTGATTTTTGAGCCGAATTCTGACTCTCTGCACCAATTTTCAGTTTCAAATTACGACTTTTTATACCGAAAATATGCTAATTACTGAAAACGTCGATGGGTCATATTTTGCCCAAACCCCCCTGCAGTTTTCAAAATGTCTGAAATGTCGGAAATTTGACTCCTGAGCGTGATTTTTGAGCCGAATTCTGACTCTCTGCACCTATTTTCAGTTTCAAATTACGATGTTTCATACCGAAAATATGCCAATTACTGAAAATGATGATGGGTCATATTTTGCCCAAACCCCCCTGCAGTTTTTAAAATGTCTGAAATGTCGGAAATTTGACTCCTGAGCGTGATTTTTGAGCCGAATTCTGACTCTCTGCACCTATTTTCAGTTTCAAATTACGACGTTTCATACCGAAAATATGCCAATTACTGTAAACGGCGATGGGTCATATTTTGCCCAAACCCCCCTGCAGTTTTCAAAATGTCTGAAATGTCGGAATTTTGACTCCTGTGCGTGATTTTTTATCCGAATTCTGACTCTCTGCACCTATTTTCAGTTTCAAATTACGACTTTTTATACCGAAAATATGCCAATAACTGAAAACGGCGATGGGTCATATTTTGCCCAAACCCCCCTGCAATTTTTAAAATGTCTGAAATGTCGGAAATTTGACTCCTGAGTGTGATTTTTGAGCCGAATTCTGACTCTCTGCACCTATTTTCAGTTTCAAATTACGACGTTTCATACCGAAAATATGCCAATTACTGTAAACGGCGATGGGTCATATTTCGCCCAAACCCCCCCTGCAGTTTTCAAAATTTCTGAAATGTCGGAAATTTGACTCCTGAGCGTTGTTTTTGAGCCGAATTCTGACTCTCTGCACCTATTTTCAGTTTCAAATTACGACTTTTTATACCGAAAATATGCTAATTACTGAAAACGTCGATGGATCATATTTTGCCCAAACCCCCCTGCAGTTTTCAAAATGTCTGAAATGTCGGAAATTTGACTCTTGAGCGTGATTTTTGAGCCGAATTCTGTCTCTCCGCACCAATTTTCAGTTTCAAATTACGACGTTTCATACCGAAAATATGCCAATTACTGTAAACGGCGATGGGTCATATTTTGCCCAAACCCCCTGCAGTTTTCAAAATGTCTGAAATGTCGGAAATTTGACTCCTGACCGTGATTTTTGAGCCGAATTCTGACTCTCTGCACCTATTTTCAGTTTCAAATTACGACTTTTATATCGAAAATATTCCAATTACTGAAAACGGCGATGGGTCATATTTTGCCCAAACCCCCCTGCAGTTTTCAAAATGTCTGAAATGTCGGAAATTTTACTCCTGAGCGTGATTTTTGAGCCGAGTTCTGACTCTCTGCACCTATTTTCAGTTTCAAATTACGACGTTTCATACCGAAAATATGCCAATTACTGTAAACGGCGATGGGTTATATTTTGACAAAACCCCCCTGCAGTTTTCAAAATGTCTGAAATGTCGGAAATTTGACTCCTGAGAGTGATTTTTGAGCCGAATTCTGACTCTCTGCACCTATTTTCAGTTTCAAATTATGACTTTTTATACCGAAAATATGCTAATTACTGAAAACGTCGATGGGTCATATTTTGCCCAAACCCCCCTGTAGTTTTCAAAATGTCTGAAATGTCGGAAATTTGACCCCTGAGAGTGATTTTTTATCCGAATTCTGACTCTCTGCACCTATTTTCAGTTTCAAATTACGACTTTTTATACCGAAAATATGCCCATTACTGAAAAGAACGATGGGTCATATTTTGCCATAACCCCCTGCAGTTTTCAAAATGTCTGAAATGTCAAAAATTTGACTCCTGAGTGTGATTTTTTTTCCGATTTCTGACTCTCTGCACCTATATTCAGTTTCAAATTACGACTTTTTATACCGAAAATATGACAATTACTGAAAACGTCGATGGGTCATATTTTGCCCAAACCCCCCTGCAGTTTTCAAAATGTCTGAAATGTCGGAAATTTGACCCCTGAGCGTGATTTTTGAACCGAATTCTGACTCTCTGCACCTATTTTCAGTTACAAATTACGACGTTTCATACCGAAAATATGCCAATTACTGTAAACGGCGATGGGTCATATTTTGCCCAAACCCCCCTGCAGTTTTCAAAATGTCTGAAATGTCGGAAATTTGACTCCTGAGCGAGATTTTTGAGCCGAATTCTGACTCTCTGCACCAATTTTCAGTTTCAAATTACGACGTTTCATACCGAAAATATGCGAATTACTGTAAACGGCGAAGGGTCTTATTTTGCCCAAACCCCCCTGCAGTTTTCAAAATGTCTGAAATGTCGGAAATTTGACTCCTGAGCGTGATTTTTGAGCCGAATTCTGACTCTCTGCACCAATTTTCAGTTTCAAATTACGACTTTTTATACCGAAAATATGCTAATTACTGAAAACGTCGATGGGTCATATTTTGCCCAAACCCCCCTGCAGTTTTCAAAATGTCTGAAATGTCGGAAATTTGACTCCTGAGCGTGATTTTTGAGCCGAATTCTGACTCTCTGCACCTATTTTCAGTTTCAAATTACGATGTTTCATACCGAAAATATGCCAATTACTGAAAATGACGATGGGTCATATTTTGCCCAAACCCCCCTGCAGTTTTCAAAATGTCTGAAATGTCGGAAATTTGACTCTTGAGCGTGATTTTTGAGCCGAATTCTGACTCTCTGCACCTATTTTCAGTTTCAAATTACGACGTTTCATACCGAAAATATGCCAATTACTGTAAACAGCGATGGGTCATATTTTGCCCAAACCCCCCTGCAGTTTTCAAAATGTCTGAAATGTCGGAAATTTGACTCCTGAGAGTGATTTTTTATCCGATTATGACTCTCTGCACCTATTTTCAGTTTCAAATTACGACTTTTTATACCGAAAATATGCCCATTACTGAAAAGGGCGATGGGTCTTATTTTGCCATAACCCCCCTGCAGTTTTCAAAATGTCTGAAATGTCGGAAATTTGACTCCTGAGCGTGATTTTTTATCCGAATTCTGACTCTCTGCACCTATTTTCAGTTTCAAATTACGACATTTCATACCGAAAATATGCCAATTACTGTAAACGGCGATGGGTCATATTTTGCCCAAACCCCCCTGCAGTTTTCAAAATGTCTGAAATGTCGGAAATTTAAATCCTGAGCGCGATTTTTGAGCCGAATTCTGACTCTCTGCACCTATTTTCAGTTTCAAATTACGTATTTTTATACCGAAAATATGCCAATTACTGAAAACGGCGATGGGTCATATTTTGCCCAAACCCCCCTGCAGTTTTCAAAATGTCTGAAATGTCGGAAATTTGACTCCTGAGCGTGATTTTTGAGCCGAATTCTGACTCTCTGCACCTATTTTCAGTTTCATATTACGACTTTTTATACCGAAAATATGCCAATTACTGAAAAGGGCGATGGGTCATATTTTGCCATAACCCCCCTGCAGTTTTCAAAAATGTCTGAAATGTCGGAAATTTGACTCCTGAGCGTGATTTTTTACCCGAATTCTGACTGTCTGCACCTATTTTCAGTTTCAAATTACGACTTTTTATACCGAAAATATGCCAATTACTGAAAACGTCGATGGGTCATATTTTGCCCAAACCCCCCTGCAGTTTTCAAAATGTCTGAAATGTCGGAAATTTGACTCCTGACCGTGATTTTTGAGCCGAGTTCTGACTCTCTGCACCTATTTTCAGTTTCAAATTACGACGTTTCATACCGAAAATATGCCAATTACTGTAAACGGCGATGGGTTATATTTTGACAAAACCCCCCTGCAGTTTTCAAAATGTCTGAAATGTCGGAAATTTGACTCCTGAGAGTGATTTTTGAGCCGAATTCTGACTCTCTGCACCTATTTTCAGTTTCAAATTATGACTTTTTATACCGAAAATATGCTAATTACTGAAAACGTCGATGGGTCATATTTTGCCCAAACCCCCCTGTAGTTTTCAAAATGTCTGAAATGTCGGAAATTTGACTCTTGAGCGTGATTTTTGAGCCGAATTCTGACTCTCCGCACCTATTTTCAGTTTCAAATTACGACGTTTCATACCGAAAATATGCCAATTACTCTAAACGGCGATGGGCCATATTTTGCCCAAACCCCCCTGCAGTTTTCAAAATATCTGAAATGTCGGAAATTTTACTCCTGAGAGTGATTTTTTATCCGAATTCTGACTCTCTGCACCTATTTTCAGTTTCAAATTACGACTTTTTATACCGAAAATATGCCCATTACTGAAAAGAACGATGGGTCATATTTTGCCATAACCCCCTGCAGTTTTCAAAATGTCTGAAATGTCAAAAATTTGACTCCTGAGTGTGATTTTTTTTCCGATTTCTGACTCTCTGCACCTATATTCAGTTTCAAATTACGACTTTTTATACCGAAAATATGACAATTACTGAAAACGTCGATGGGTCATATTTTGCCCAAACCCCCCTGCAGTTTTCAAAATGTCTGAAATGTCGGAAATTTGACCCCTGAGCGTGATTTTTGAACCGAATTCTGACTCTCTGCACCTATTTTCAGTTACAAATTACGACGTTTCATACCGAAAATATGCCAATTACTGTAAACGGCGATGGGTCATATTTTGCCCAAACCCCCCTGCAGTTTTCAAAATGTCTGAAATGTCGGAAATTTGACTCCTGAGCGAGATTTTTGAGCCGAATTCTGACTCTCTGCACCAATTTTCAGTTTCAAATTACGACGTTTCATACCGAAAATATGCGAATTACTGTAAACGGCGAAGGGTCTTATTTTGCCCAAACCCCCCTGCAGTTTTCAAAATGTCTGAAATGTCGGAAATTTGACTCCTGAGCGTGATTTTTGAGCCGAATTCTGACTCTCTGCACCAATTTTCAGTTTCAAATTACGACTTTTTATACCGAAAATATGCTAATTACTGAAAACGTCGATGGGTCATATTTTGCCCAAACCCCCCTGCAGTTTTCAAAATGTCTGAAATGTCGGAAATTTGACTCCTGAGCGTGATTTTTGAGCCGAATTCTGACTCTCTGCACCTATTTTCAGTTTCAAATTACGATGTTTCATACCGAAAATATGCCAATTACTGAAAATGACGATGGGTCATATTTTGCCCAAACCCCCCTGCAGTTTTCAAAATGTCTGAAATGTCGGAAATTTGACTCTTGAGCGTGATTTTTGAGCCGAATTCTGACTCTCTGCACCTATTTTCAGTTTCAAATTACGACGTTTCATACCGAAAATATGCCAATTACTGTAAACGGCGATGGGTCATATTTTGCCCAAACCCCCCTGCAGTTTTCAAAATGTCTGAAATGTCGGAAATTTGACTCCTGAGAGTGATTTTTTATCCGATTATGACTCTCTGCACCTATTTTCAGTTTCAAATTACGACTTTTTATACCGAAAATATGCCCATTACTGAAAAGGGCGATGGGTCTTATTTTGCCATAACCCCCCTGCAGTTTTCAAAATGTCTGAAATGTCGGAAATTTGACTCCTGAGCGTGATTTTTTATCCGAATTCTGACTCTCTGCACCTATTTTCAGTTTCAAATTACGACATTTCATACCGAAAATATGCCAATTACTGTAAACGGCGATGGGTCATATTTTGCCCAAACCCCCCTGCAGTTTTCAAAATGTCTGAAATGTCGGAAATTTAAATCCTGAGCGCGATTTTTGAGCCGAATTCTGACTCTCTGCACCTATTTTCAGTTTCAAATTACGTATTTTTATACCGAAAATATGCCAATTACTGAAAACGGCGATGGGTCATATTTTGCCCAAACCCCCCTGCAGTTTTCAAAATGTCTGAAATGTCGGAAATTTGACTCCTGAGCGTGATTTTTGAGCCGAATTCTGACTCTCTGCACCTATTTTCAGTTTCATATTACGACTTTTTATACCGAAAATATGCCAATTACTGAAAAGGGCGATGGGTCATATTTTGCCATAACCCCCCTGCAGTTTTCAAAAATGTCTGAAATGTCGGAAATTTGACTCCTGAGCGTGATTTTTTACCCGAATTCTGACTGTCTGCACCTATTTTCAGTTTCAAATTACGACTTTTTATACCGAAAATATGCCAATTACTGAAAACGTCGATGGGTCATATTTTGCCCAAACCCCCCCTGCAGTTTTCAAAATGTCTGAAATGTCGGAAATTTGACTCCTGAGCGAGATTTTTGAGCCGAATTCTGACTCTCTGCACCAATTTTCAGTTTCAAATTACGATGTTTCATACCGAAAATATGCGAATTACTGTAAACGGCGAAGGGTCATATTTTGCCCAAACCCCCCTGCAGTTTTCAAAATGTCTGAAATGTCGGAAATTTGACTCCTGAGCGTGATTTTTGAGCCGAATTCTGACTCTCTGCACCAATTTTCAGTTTCAAATTACGACTTTTTATACCGAAAATATGCTAATTACTGAAAACGTCGATGGGTCATATTTTGCCCAAACCCCCCTGCAGTTTTCAAAATGTCTGAAATGTCGGAAATTTGACTCCTGAGCGTGATTTTTGAGCCGAATTCTGACTCTCTGCACCTATTTTCAGTTTCAAATTACGATGTTTCATACCGAAAATATGCCAATTACTGAAAATGATGATGGGTCATATTTTGCCCAAACCCCCCTGCAGTTTTTAAAATGTCTGAAATGTCGGAAATTTGACTCCTGAGCGTGATTTTTGAGCCGAATTCTGACTCTCTGCACCTATTTTCAGTTTCAAATTACGACGTTTCATACCGAAAATATGCCAATTACTGTAAACGGCGATGGGTCATATTTTGCCCAAACCCCCCTGCAGTTTTCAAAATGTCTGAAATGTCGGAATTTTGACTCCTGTGCGTGATTTTTTATCCGAATTCTGACTCTCTGCACCTATTTTCAGTTTCAAATTACGACTTTTTATACCGAAAATATGCCAATTACTGAAAACGGCGATGGGTCATATTTTGCCCAAACCCCCCTGCAATTTTTAAAATGTCTGAAATGTCGGAAATTTGACTCCTGAGTGTGATTTTTGAGCCGAATTCTGACTCTCTGCACCTATTTTCAGTTTCAAATTACGACGTTTCATACCGAAAATAAGCCAATTACTGTAAACGGCGATGGGTCATATTTCGCCCAAACCCCCCCTGCAGTTTTCAAAATTTCTGAAATGTCGGAAATTTGACTCCTGAGCGTTGTTTTTGAGCCGAATTCTGACTCTCTGCACCTATTTTCAGTTTCAAATTACGACTTTTTATACCGAAAATATGCTAATTACTGAAAACGTCGATGGATCATATTTTGCCCAAACCCCCCTGCAGTTTTCAAAATGTCTGAAATGTCGGAAATTTGACTCTTGAGCGTGATTTTTGAGCCGAATTCTGTCTCTCCGCACCAATTTTCAGTTTCAAATTACGACGTTTCATACCGAAAATATGCCAATTACTGTAAACGGCGATGGGTCATATTTTGCCCAAACCCCCCTGCAGTTTTCAAAATGTCTGAAATGTCGGAAATTTTACTCCTGAGCGTGATTTTTGAGCCGAGTTCTGACTCTCTGCACCTATTTTCAGTTTCAAATTACGACGTTTCATACCGAAAATATGCCAATTACTGTAAACGGCGATGGGTTATATTTTGACAAAACCCCCCTGCAGTTTTCAAAATGTCTGAAATGTCGGAAATTTGACTCCTGAGAGTGATTTTTGAGCCGAATTCTGACTCTCTGCACCTATTTTCAGTTTCAAATTATGACTTTTTATACCGAAAATATGCTAATTACTGAAAACGTCGATGGGTCATATTTTGCCCAAACCCCCCTGTAGTTTTCAAAATGTCTGAAATGTCGGAAATTTGACTCTTGAGCGTGATTTTTGAGCCGAATTCTGACTCTCCGCACCTATTTTCAGTTTCAAATTACGACGTTTCATACCGAAAATATGCCAATTACTCTAAACGGCGATGGGCCATATTTTGCCCAAACCCCCCTGCAGTTTTCAAAATATCTGAAATGTCGGAAATTTTACTCCTGAGAGTGATTTTTTATCCGAATTCTGACTCTCTGCACCTATTTTCAGTTTCAAATTACGACTTTTTATACCGAAAATATGCCCATTACTGAAAAGAACGATGGGTCATATTTTGCCATAACCCCCTGCAGTTTTCAAAATGTCTGAAATGTCGGAAATTTGACTCCTGAGTGTGATTTTTTTTCCGATTTCTGACTCTCTGCACCTATATTCAGTTTCAAATTACGACTTTTTATACCGAAAATATGACAATTACTGAAAACGTCGATGGGTCATATTTTGCCCAAACCCCCCTGCAGTTTTCAAAATGTCTGAAATGTCGGAAATTTGACCCCTGAGCGTGATTTTTGAACCGAATTCTGACTCTCTGCACCTATTTTCAGTTACAAATTACGACGTTTCATACCGAAAATATGCCAATTACTGTAAACGGCGATGGGTCATATTTTGCCCAAACCCCCCTGCAGTTTTCAAAATGTCTGAAATGTCGGAAATTTGACTCCTGAGCGAGATTTTTGAGCCGAATTCTGACTCTCTGCACCAATTTTCAGTTTCAAATTACGACGTTTCATACCGAAAATATGCGAATTACTGTAAACGGCGAAGGGTCTTATTTTGCCCAAACCCCCCTGCAGTTTTCAAAATGTCTGAAATGTCGGAAATTTGACTCCTGAGCGTGATTTTTGAGCCGAATTCTGACTCTCTGCACCAATTTTCAGTTTCAAATTACGACTTTTTATACCGAAAATATGCTAATTACTGAAAACGTCGATGGGTCATATTTTGCCCAAACCCCCCTGCAGTTTTCAAAATGTCTGAAATGTCGGAAATTTGACTCCTGAGCCTGATTTTTGAGCCGAATTCTGACTCTCTGCACCTATTTTCAGTTTCAAATTACGATGTTTCATACCGAAAATATGCCAATTACTGAAAATGACGATGGGTCATATTTTGCCCAAACCCCCCCTGCAGTTTTCAAAATGTCTGAAATGTCGGAAATTTGACTCTTGAGCGTGATTTTTGAGCCGAATTCTGACTCTCTGCACCTATTTTCAGTTTCAAATTACGACGTTTCATACCGAAAATATGCCAATTACTGTAAACGGCGATGGGTCATATTTTGCCCAAACCCCCCTGCAGTTTTCAAAATGTCTGAAATGTCGGAAATTTGACTCCTGACCGTGATTTTTGAGCCGAATTCTGACTCTCTGCACCTATTTTCAGTTTCAAATTACGACTTTTTATATCGAAAATATTCCAATTACTGAAAACGGCGATGGGTCATATTTCGCCCAAACCCCCCTGCAGTTTTCAAAATGTCTGAAATGTCGGAAATTTGACTCCTGAGCGAGATTTTTGAGCCGAATTCTGACTCTCTGCACCAATTTTCAGTTTCAAATTACGACGTTTCATACCGAAAATATGCGAATTACTGTAAACGGCGAAGGGTCTTATTTTGCCCAAACCCCCCTGCAGTTTTCAAAATGTCTGAAATGTCGGAAATTTGACTCCTGAGCGTGATTTTTGAGCCGAATTCTGACTCTCTGCACCTATTTTCAGTTTCAAATTACGACGTTTCATACCGAAAATATGCCAATTACTGTAAACGGCGATGGGTC